>NC_079370.1:5325753-5445753 GCF_021018895.1 Seriola aureovittata
GCTGAGTTCGACATGTGATGGAGGAATCGCAGCTTTGGCGTCTGTGTGGTTGAGGTCCTAAAGGAGAGCAGTGGTCAGACCTCCCCTCCCCCCACCCGACTGCTGAGGTGATAAACTGAGCATGTGTCGGGAATCTGACTCTTACTGAAAGGTGTGTGTTTTTCATGACGGAGGCGACGCCCCCTCTGACCCTGTGACCTCCCTGTGTGCGGAGACGTTTCCCTCCATGTTTGTTCTGAGTCATGAAGGAGAGAAACTTTTCCTCCTCTCATGATGTCGCTCCAGTTAAACATGGACAGATTTCGAGCTGACGTCTGATTCAGAAAGTTTCTATTCCAATGTTGTGAAATATTGTTTTATTTCTACATGACTGTTTTGTTAGTTCACAGTTTCAAACCCCCCCCCCCAACATGTGTCACCTTGTGACTACGATGTCAACACAATAAGATTCAAACTCTTGAACTTCAAGTTCAGTTTGATAAAAATGCAGCTGATGATAAAAAAACGTTCATTCCTGTAAAACAAAATATTTGAATAAATGCAGCAGCTGATCTCTTCCTGTTGGGGGGAGGGGCTAATTGCACATGTGCAGTATGACATCACTCTGATTGGAGGCCGCAGTGGCCGACGTAGAGCTGTAGTTTCCTGGAAAGTAGTTTATATATAATGAAAATTACCGAGACAGGAAGTGAGTTTTACTGCAGCTTTATTATCTGATCTGAACTGATGAAGGTTAAAGTTCAGATAAACCTGAACTCAGGTTTAAACTGGAAACGTTCTGTGTTCAAATCATTTACTCTGGTTTGATTTTAACCTCCTTTACTGGACAGCCAGTGTGTGTGTGTGTGTCTCATTTTAAACAGAGATTTTACACTTTATTAATTCAACTGATCGATCATCAGAATTGTTTCTGATTAATTGTCTTTTAGATTAATTGATAAATTGCTGCAGCTGAAACTGAAAATCAGGAATGTGACAATTTAAAGCTGCAGAAAAACAGAGGTCTGTCCCTTTAAATCTGAAGGCAGAGCGTGTATGTGTGTGTGTGTGTGTGTGTGTGTGTGTGTTGTGTGTGTGTGTGTGTGTGTGTGTGTGTGTGTGTGTGTATTATGTAATGCTGTGTTCACAGTGGAGGGGACATTAGTTCACATGGATCCTCAGTAGAGAGCAGAGCTGCTGAAGCTTTTTGTCCATCATTTTTTTCCTTAGTCAAAACTCAGGTTCAGGGCGGGCTCACATGATCGATCACGTGTCTAATCAGGAATAACCAATCAGACATATAGATCGACCCGACACCTGTCACAGTGAACATGCAGTTTTTTCACTGGTTTGTTTTTCTGTAGAATTCATATTTAAATAGATTCATCTACAGAGAACTGATCAACAGTCTGATTTATAATCAATCAATACACACACACACACACACACACACACACAAACTGACACACACTGACACACACACACAAACTGACAAACTGACACACTGACACACACACACTCACAAACTCACACACACACTCACACACACACACACACACACACACACACTGACACACACTGTCACACACACACACACACACACTCACACACACACACACTCACACTCACACACACACACACACACACACACTGACACACACACACACATCATCACTTTATCTTCACACTAAAGTCAAGTTTCACTCTGAGATCCATGAAATCTGAAGGAGGCTGTGACAGGAAGTGACAAGAGGACACAGACAGACAGACAGACAGACAGACAGGAGGACACAGACAGACAGACAGGAGGACACAGACAGACAGGAGGACACAGACAGACAGACAGGAGACACAGACAGACAGACAAACAGACAGACAGGAGGACACAGACAGACAGACAGGAGGACACAGACAGACAGACAGGAGGACACAGACAGACAGACAAACAGACAGACAGGAGGACACAGACAGACAGACAGGAGGACACAGACAGACAGGAGGACACAGACAGACAGACAGGAGGACACAGACAGACAGGAGGACACAGACAGACAGACAGACAGACAGGAGGACACAGACAGACAAACAGACAGACAGGAGGACACAGACAGACAGACAGGAGGACACAGACAGACAGGAGGACACAGACAGACAGGAGGACACAGACAGACAGACAGGAGGACACAGACAGACAGGAGGACACAGACAGACAGACAGACAGACAGACAGACAGGAGGACACAGTGTGTGTGATGATTCAAGGGGGGTTGTTGTTGTTTGTCAGCTGCTGTGCTGTTGTATCTCAGGTGCGTGTCAGTCAGAGCCTCCTCCCTCCTCCTCTGGGTTTCACTGATAATTGAATCACTAATAAAACACCTGTCGAGTTGTGATGAGGTGAGGTGAGGACAGAGACGAGGAGCTGCTGATCCACCTCAGACCACATCGTCCGGCCGCGCGGACACGTCAGCTGTGAGCTGAGGGATTCTGGGAGTTTGAGGACCGAAGCGTGACCTGTGTGGACCCGATGTCTCTGACCTGTTGTTGTGTTTTCTCAGCCAGCTGCTCAGGATGTGGACCGGGATACCGCAGCCCGCTGGACGCCATGAAGGGTGAGACAACTGTCTTTGTTCATGTTATCAGTCATTGTCCAGAGCTCCTTCCTGAGACCCCGTGTTCCTCTGAGGCCACACCCACGACCACCATCAGCCTCATCTGACCTCTGATTGATAAAATCAGCAGTGACGGTCTGTGCTATTCCTACAGCTACAGCGAGAGTTCATATGAGTTCATGTTTCTGGTCTGATCTGCTGCAGGAAGAAAGAATGATGGTCTTGAACCAGAACCAGAACCAGAACCAGATCCTGTTCCTGCTGGAGATCTGCAACAGTCTCAGTTTAAAGCTCCATGTTTCTTCTTCTTCTGTGTTTTATTTGAAGTGTTGATCCATCAGAAGATATAAAAACCATCTCAGTGTAGTTTTACATCTCCTCTCTCAGGCTTCTCTCTGGAGCTCTAGTAACAACAGGTCGAGCCTCTCTTCTGATTGGCCGACTGTTTTCTGAGTGATCCAATAAAAATATAGCAGATTTCAGGTAAATACACAAATCCTGTAAAGGTTTGGATGGTGGGTCCAGAGAACCCACTCTTGGTGGGACGTGTCGCGTCGCCGAACTGCAGTGTGGTTCTGTTGCTTCGCTTTTCTTGTGGTACAAGTTCAGAAAGATTAAACTCTTCAGCATCAGCCAATCAAATCACGTTTATTCAGAAGTCCTGAGACCACGTGGTGGGTTCAGGTCCAGAGGTTTTTTACGAACCAGGACACAAACTGAAGCCTGAGGGAGTTGTAGTTCACTTTAGCATTGGTTGACAGCTAGCATAGCACATTAGCAACCACTGCTACTAAATCAGCTTCTATGACGACTCTCAAACGTTAAGCCAGCGTGTACATGTGAGTGCTCTGTGAGACCTGATGGATTCATGGTTCTGTAGTGGACTCTGGGGTCCAGGTCTTTCAGCTCTGAGTTCAGTTTACTGTGTTTGTGGTTGGAGGTCCTCGGGAGGAGATCGTCTACCTGCCCTGCGTCTACCGCAACACCGACATCCTGAAACCCGACTACCTGGCCACCGTCGACGTCGACCCAAAGTCTGCCACCTACTGCCAGGTAGACCCGGTCATCCTGCTCCTGCTGACTGTCTGAACCGGACTTGTGCTGAGTCCAGTACTACACCTTCTTCTCCTGCTGCAGTTTGTTGTTTTAAAGTCTGAACCAGTGCAGCTCATACTGAACTCTTCATCAGCTTCTTCATCAGCTTCCTCCTGCTGCTGGATCGGCTGACATTTCTTAACCCTCCTCCTCCTCCTCTTCCTCCCCCTCCTCCCCCTCCCCCTCCTCCTCCTCCTCCTCCTCTTCTTCTTCTTCTTCTTCTTGCTTCAGGTTGTTGTTTCTTTCTCCTCTGAAAACTCTTCAACCTTCAGACTGACTCTTAACTTTCTAAACTAGCTGGCTGAAGTAAAATTTAAACCTCTCCCTATAGTTTGACCTGAGATGACCTTTGACCTCTGCCCTCTCAGGTGATCCACCGGCTGCCGATGCCGAACCTTCGTGACGAGCTGCATCACACCGGCTGGAACGCCTGCAGCAGCTGCTTCGGAGACGCCTCCAAGAAGAGGAACCGTCTGATTCTGCCGTCGCTCGTCTCCTCCAGAGTCTACGTGGTGGACGTCGGCACGAATCCCAGAGCGCCGCAGATTCACAAGGTATGAACGACCTGCGGGCGGCTCAGCCAATCAGAACTGATTGTGTGTTGACCTGTGTGAGGTCGAAGTTCTTTGTTATTGATTATTGACAGTGTTGTTTATCAGCTCAGGCTGTTTTGTTCTTTATATACAAAATCTACTTCCTGTCTGTCCGTCCAGAGTCAAACTCGTGACGTGACCATCAGTCATCAGGCTGTAATCAGCTGTCAGTCCTCACTGGTTTCACTGGTTTCACTGGTTTCACTGGTCAGTTGTTTAAATTCTTTATGAAAGTAAATTCTATAATCACCTGGACAGCAGCAGCTCACCTGAGATAAACCTGAAGTTTCAAATAGTTCTGATGATTCTGAAGAGAAGAGTTACGACCCGCCTCCTCTGAGGCGTTTAAAGACATTTGGACAAACAGAATCTGTCACCATGTTCTCTGACCCGGTCCAGGATCAGAGTCTGGACTCTCAGTAAAACCTGAAGCTCGTTTCTGTGGAGGCTGTTTGTTCATCCAGATTCACTTGAGACTGAAACCTGTTGGCACTAACCGACCCCGGATCATCACCTGCCCCGAGGCCCCGGGTCCTCAGGGGCCTGAGAGCTCCACGTTCACTGTGGACCAATTACTTTCTGCTAATTTGATTAATTGCAGATTTGTTTGGTAGCACCAGTGAATCACAACATGAACCACAGAGGGGAGGGTTCATGAGGCCCACAGCTGGATTCTGTCCTGAGGCCCCATAAAGGGTTGACTTGGTCCTGACCATGACGTCTGAAAACAGTAGGAGGAGGAGAAGGAGGGGGAGGAGGTTCATCCTCAGTTCAGGCTGCAGGATAAACTCTGTCCCAGCTGCTCTTTAGAAAACTTAAAATATTTTAAAGACATTTGACTTGTTGTTGAATCATTTAATCACCAGTCCTCCTCAGAGACCTCAATGAACCACTGAAGGGTTTATAAACAACAGAGAGGATTCTGGGACAGCTGAGTGAGTCAGCACCTCCCAGTCTGAGGTCCTGGTGCTCTGCTGGAAACCTGTGGATTGACTCACTTTACCATCTGCCTCAGTAAAAACATGGTTTAACTAAAAGTGAAAGTCTAGATGAGTCATGTTCTGGTGTCCATTATCATCATCATCATCATCATCATCATCATCATCATCAGTGTGAGCTCTACCTGTGACTGTGACAGGTGTGACCTTTACATGTGTTTTACTCATTCAGCAGCCTCAGTGTTGAGGTGTGTGTGGTGAAGATCAGTGTGAGTCTCAGACCACCACCAGTCTCTCCCTCTCTGCCGCCTCCTGACACAGCTGCAATAACTCACACTGCGCCAGAGAACAAATCTTATACAATAACAAGACGAGCAACGAGCTGTGGTTCAGGATTGTTTCAGACTCCGACTGTAGTGGTTCAGGGGGAGCAGTGGATCTCTGCTCCAGGTCTCGGCTGCGGTCCAGGTCTCTGGTTTGTGACTAAAAGAATGAAAACCACACAGTTGATATCAGTTTCCTTGGCAGGAGGTCTGAACTCGGCCTCAGAGGAAGATCAGTAAAGATTTCTGCCAGTAAAATAACACTCACAAGGCTCTGGTTACTTCCTGAGCCCCCGATGATACAGATACAGTAAATTACATTTATATCATGGAAAATATGACCTGAAGAAACTTTGACCAACTCCCAAACTCTACAAAGTTCTTACATTTTGAAAAACTGTGTACGGCAGAGGAAAGTAAAGTCACTGCCTGTTGTGTGATATGTAATTTAAACTGCAGCCCCAAAATAAAGACTTAAAAAGACTCAAGTCAGTAATGCGGGGTCTTAGGTTCTGATCCAAGTCAGTGTCCAGTCAGTACCACAGGGTTCTAGCTTGGATGCTTTTATTGTGAAGCAATTTGTGTCTTTTGTTTTGAAAAGTATTCTGTTTTCCGTGGTGGAAATGAAACGTTCCAGTTGTGTTCATGTTGTGGTTTGTCGTCTTCAGATGGTCGAACCTGTGGATCTGTACTGGAAGTGTAACCTGGCGAACCCTCACACTTCTCACTGTCTGGGCAACGGTCAGATCATGATCAGCTGTTTGGGAGACCCGTCTGGTAACGGCAAAGGTGAGACCTCCGGCGGACTGGCTCCTAAATCCTCCTCATGTAGACAGGAAGCTGAGCTGATTGTTGTCGTGGCGACCTCTAGTGGACAGTCTCAGTGTTACACCCGCTGTCGTCCTCTCAGGTGGTTTCATTCTGCTGGACGGTGAGACGTTCGAGGTGGTCGGTAACTGGGAGCACCCCGGTGACGCGGTGCCCTTTGGGTATGACTTCTGGTACCAACCTCGACACAACGTGATGATCAGCACTGAATGGGGGGCGCCAAAAGCTCTGGCTGGTGGTTTTAATCCAGCCCACGTCATGGAGGGTGAGTCAGGAGGAAAACCTCCGTCTCAGTGTTTATCCAGGCGCCGTCATCCCTGACACTCCGGATCATCGGTCCTGATCCGGAGTTCTGTAAGAATCCTCACTACAATCAGCACCACAGGATTTTAGGTTCCCTTTAGACTTCAGTCAGTACTTGAGGTTCTAGTTCCCTGTCGGTTTCTGGTCAGTAACACAGGGTGATTAGTTCTGAACCCAGTAACACTGAAGGTACCAGGCTCTGATCCCACTAAGTCTTTACAGTACTGCAAGGTTCAAGGGTCCGACTCCACTAAGACTCCTTCAGTACATCAGGGCCAAGTCTCCTGTGAGGGTTCAAGGTTCATGTTTCAGTAATCCTCCAGACTGGGTTTTATATCCAGGACTCCAGATAGGACCCAGGACTTAAAGTTCCTATTCCATTAAGACAGTGGTGCAGAGAGACAAACCAGTTGTTTATTTTATGACTATAGCATGACGGTTTCAGCATTTCATCTACACACCCCAAGGTTTTATTTCAGACATGGAGGCAATTTGCCTCTGACCTCTGGTGACGTTGAGAGGTCATTTTTCCAGTTTTTACCCCATTTCCTCCGTTATAATCATGTGTAGCTTTGTTCTAATAAAGAAGCTTATTTGCTGCAAAGACCATGTGACATCATTTTTCTTAGAGAAAATTTCCAGGTGTTAATGCAGCTAAAGCTTGTTAGAAACATTGACATCTTCTGCTGTTTGTTCTATGGAATCACATGACTAGCTAGCACATTAGCGAACACGCTAATCAGCAGCTAACATGCTAATTTTGTCTGGACCACACTCGTTACTCCAGGAGGCTCCGCCCTGTCCCAGAGGTCACATGTCTCCACGTCTGAAAATAAACTTCCTGGTTTATAGAAACATGGAGAAAGGTGGTGGTCTGGTTCTGGTAGGGATGAAGATGTTTCCTCTCAGTTCTAGAAATGACAGAACCTTCTCATCATTCTTGGCGTCCCAGGTCACTATGGCAGCGCCCTCCATGTTTGGGACTGGACCACCCACAGGAGGCTGCAGACGCTCGACCTGGGTGAAGAGGGAGGTATTCCTCTGGAGGTCCGGTTCCTCCACGACCCAGACGCCACCGAGGGCTACGTGGGCTGTGCTCTGCCCTCAACTGTCTTCAGGTTCTACAAAACACCGGTTAGTACCACAGGATTGTAGATCGCAGTGAGACTCCAGTGAGAACCTTAGGGTTCTAGGTTCTGGTCCCCGTCAGGTTTTAAGCAGATTTAACCCTGATTCACCAGAACCAACGATCACAGTAGAACCCTGTTAAAACACAGTGATACATGAACAGCTCCAGAGCCGGCTCCAGAGAATGGGCTGCAGCCAAGTCTCAGTCCAGGTCCGGTCTGATCCATGTGCCTGGTTTTGTTTTTAATCAGAAAGGTGACTGGGCTGCAGAGAAGGTGATCAGTGTTCCCAGTAAGAAGGTGGAGGGATGGATGCTGCCTGAGATGCCAGGTGAGTCTGTCTCACCTGTTACCTGTCTGTCTGACCTGTCACCTGTCTGACCTGTTACCTGTCACCTGTCACCTGTCTGTCTTTGCAGGACTGATCACAGACATCCTGATATCACTGGACGACCGTTTCCTCTACTTCAGTAATTGGCTGCACGGGGACGTCAGACAGTATGACATCACAGACAGGAGGAAGCCCCGATTGGTCGGCCAGGTGTGATGATGTAAAACCTGTCCAGTGATGAAGGTGAACAGGTAAAAACCTCAGAGTGAGACAGCTGACTCACCTGTCTGTCTGTTCCAGGTGTTTCTGGGAGGAAGTATCGTCAGTGATGGACCAGTCAAAGTCCTGGAGGACCCTGAGAACCAGCCACAACCCCCCCCACGCATCATCAAGGTAACACAGACAGGAAGCAGAGAGACAGGTGAAGATGGACCTGTCTGTCTGTCCAACACCCTGTCTAATGTCCTCTACTGGGGTTTATCATTTATTCATTCATCTTTCTGATTGATTGTCCCTGTCCACCCGTCTGTCTCTCACCTGTCTGTCTCTCACCCGTCTGTGTCTCACCTGTATGTCTCTCACCCGTCTGTCTCTCACCTTTCTGTTTCTCAGGGGAGGCGTGTCTACGGAGGTCCTCAGATGTTGCAGTTGAGTTTGGACGGTCGGAGACTTTATCTGACGACGTCTCTGTTCAGCAGCTGGGACAAACAGTTCTACCCTGACATGGTCAAGTACGTACAGCACTGACACTGCTGCAGTACTACTGTAACACTACTGTAGTACTACTGCAGTACTGCTCCATAATACATTTTAATGTTCATTAATTTATTGCTTAATTAGCCCAATAACATCCCATTAAAAACACCTTGATGACATCACAACAGTACTAAATGGTTTAAGGTAAAAAGTTCAGTTTCATGGATGGACAATGTCTCATTAGATACTGTAATGTCTGTGTCCACATACTTTTGGCCACATTGCGACCCTTGTGACAAGCCTCATCCTCTCTCCTCTCTGTTCAGGGAGGGGTCGGTGATGATGCAGATCGATGTGAACTCTGTCAGCGGAGGTCTGTCCCTGAACAAGAACTTCCTGGTGGATTTCGGTAAAGAACCCGACGGTCCGGTTCTGGCCCACGAGCTGAGATACCCGGGAGGAGACTGTACGTCTGACATCTGGGTGTAACTGGATCAGACAGGATGTTAATAACTCCGTTAACACAGGGAGAGGTTTTTCTCTTTAATGGTCCCATCAAGAAAAAACTATGAAAAAATATTTTTACTAATAGGAATCGTTTGTTTTTAACTCTGAGCCTTAATGAACAGTCCAGACGTCACTTCACAGTAAAAGTTCATTTTCTCATTTCTGTGAAATAAATCATCAAATCAACTTTAATTTGACTTTTCAATGTAACAACAAAACTTAATGGTCACATGTAAAAGTACAAACAGACGCTTTAACATCTGACGGGTATTAAAGTACCATAAACAACAATTAACAAATATTACAATCACTAAAGAATGATAACAAGAGCAGCAACAATAACAATCTTGCAGTTTAATTAATCGCAGAAATCTATCAACAAAAATCACCCATAATGCAATGTTAGGAGTGTGTGCTGGTGAAATAAAAAACAGATTATAAAAACATCTAATATCAACATTATTAATAATAATAACAATAATAATAATAATAATAATAATAATGAGATAAAGAAAAGGAGAAAGTAAATAAATAAAAATTAATTTCCAGCAAAACTTTAATGACACACAATTTAAACCCATGAAATAAAAAATATTTTACATTTAACAATCATGAAATATTCTTTAGACAAATAAACAAAAAGATTGTATTGGTTGTATCTAACAGATAACACTGATCAATACTGTAACTGAACTGTGATTATTCCCAAGATCAGCTGTTTGATCCTGGATTCACCTGATGACTGGATTCACAGTTTGTAACCAGGAAACTTTGACATAATCATGTTCTGTAGGGACTCATTAATATTCAGTGTCATATATTACAGCAGGTGAATATTCATGAGACTTTCTCCTTCACGTCAGCTTTGTTTTCTGTGTCAGTGAAATTAAACTCACCTTTTTGACCTCACCTGGTGTCCCCTGGTCACTTCTGTTTCCTGCAGCGCCTCCTGCTGTTCAAACTGTAAACACACGATGTTTCAATAAAGTTCAGTGTCTGATTTAATAATAATTTCTCATTATTTAGTCTCTTTTGTTTCCAGTGACAGACTCAGCAGGTGTTTGGTTCAGTCCTGACTGAGTCTGTGACGTCAGTCTGTGATGTCCAGGTGTGATTCGGCGCCATGATTGTTGTGGTTTTACTGGATGAATTTAAACTACACTGTCTGTATGAACCGCTCCAATATGGCGACGGCACAGCGATACCTCTCCGGTGCAGCAGGTGGCGGTTAAAACAACTGAGTCAGACCGGAAGTAGTGGCAGAAGAAGAAAGGAAAGCCGCCCCCTGGTGTCTGTTAGCAGCGGCTGAGATGAGGAGAGAGAATCAATGGAGAAGAACTGGACATAAAACATCTCTTCAGAGCCACTGAACCATCACCAGGTAAAACCGACTCACCTGGACACTCTGTGACACGACACTGTACCTGAAGAGCTGACCCTTTAATGTGCCGGACACAGCGTTAGCTTAGCATAAAGCTTTGGAAACAGCTGAGCGGATTTAGCAACAGTTGGCCTGATACATGTCGGGTAATGCTAATGCTAACAGTATTCGTGTTAAAAACAGCAGCGGACCGTTGCTTTAGCATGTAGCTAGTCAGCTGGTGTGTGTTCAGTTTGTGTTGGAAGCTAATGGTGCTAATGTTTAGTTAACGGGTTAACGGTAACTGCGTCTTAACCAGCAGCTCGACAACTAACAACCTGAGTGAGCCGACGTCAACACCGCAGCTGTCGGTTAGCTGTCGGTAAGATGCTAAAGGCTGTACCGGAGCTGTTGAAAAGTTTAATTTCTCCTGTTTGAGTTAGCCTTGTGCTAAGCTAACG
The DNA here is from genome assembly GCF_021018895.1 of Seriola aureovittata. NCBI lineage: Eukaryota > Metazoa > Chordata > Actinopteri > Carangiformes > Carangidae > Seriola > Seriola aureovittata. Next base: position 5,336,903 of record NC_079370.1, read on the forward strand.
GTAGGCTCAGCTCACCGACTGGAGGATTTAAACTTTTATGGTTTTGTTCTGAACTCTGGTGGATCAACACCGACACAGACTGAGACGCGTTCACGGACTCGGATCAAAACAACACGAGTCCAGATTGAAAGAAACCAGTAGAAGATCAGATGATTATTAGGGAAATTAAATCTGAAACTTTATCAATGTTCTGAGTGCCAGCAGATTTTTGTTTCACGTTTATGGAGACAAATAATGGATCAATAATTAATTCTGATGTTATGTTTTAGATCAATAGATAAATGAATCTCTGAGGAGGAAGGACAGTTACAGTAAAACACTCACCAATCATCAGTGACTCGAGGAATAATAAAATATATCAGATTATGTACAGATTTAAAGTGTAAGTATCAGCCACTGTAAACAGTGTGACAGCAGCTCTGTTGTAGACTGCACAGTGTTCAGCACCTGAGGGGTTAATAAGATAAAGACAGAATAACGAAGGAATGTGGGATGAAGAGATACAAACCCTGTAAAGACGTGTGTCAGTATGACAGTCCAGTCAAAACTACTGGTCCTGGTTCAGCTTCAGGTCCAGGTCCTGGTGCTGGTCCTGGTCCTGGTCCTGGTGCTGGATGATTCAAACTGTGGTCATGGGGAGGAATTATACTTAATATAATTAAAAAAATACACTTATGTGATGGTGATATAGTTAAACGGGTTTTAGACAAAAGGCAGGTAATGTGTAAACAGTTAGAGGACTAGTTAACTCCAGGTTAACCCGTTCAGATTCTCATAGACTCTACAGTTGTTGAACATGAACTGAGATGTTTGACTGTCCATCAACGTCTGAATCATGTGATCATCAAACATAGTGACCCAGACAGTCTGCAGTCCCCCCCCCCCCCCCCCATTGGGGGATTGTAATCTGCTGAGTGAGATTACAGCCTGACACACACACACACACACTGATGATAAACAGCTGCTGTCAGTGTTTCTCTGCGGAGCTTCACTGTCTCTAAACATCACACTCATCACATTAGATGTTACTAATATCATTGATGACTGGGCAGCTGTCTGCAGTGATCAGCTGGTCACATCAATGATATCATTCAACAGTTTGATCACAAAAATATCATCAGTTTTTAATTACCTGAACCACATTCACCCCCCCAACCCACCTGACCTTTGACCTTTTTTTTGTGTGTGTGTGTTTCAGCGGAGGAAGGGTGGAGCTTCCCAGCGGCCATGATGGAGGACACAGAGCTGGAGCTTTCCCCCGCCCCCTCTGATCAGAACAGCCCTTCCCCCTCCCTATCCATCTCCTCCTCCCCCTCCCTGTCCCTCCCCTCCACCCCCTCCTCGTCCTGTGGCCCCCCCCAGGCGGTCACCCCCCCTCTGGGTGTGATCAGTGAGGGAGTGGCGGAGCTCAGCCTGGTGATCGATGCGGAGGTGGCTCAGCGGGCGTGTCAGGAGGTGCTGCAGAAGGTGAAGCTGCAGCAGGTGGAGGGTGATGTCCCCGACGAACAGAACGAAGCGGAGCCTGACCCCCCCGCACCCCCCGTACCCCCCACACCCCCCGCAGCGCTGACTGTGAAACCAATGAAGATCCGAGAGGAGCATGTCGACCCCGACGGCCTGGCGCCCGGCTCGGTGAAGAGCGCACGACGGCGGCAGAGACACAATCCCTCCAAACAGTCGTGGCTGCTCCGCCTATTCGAGTCTAAGCTGTTTGACGTTTCCATGGCGATCTCCTACCTGCACAACTCCAAGGAGCCTGGGGTCCAGGCCTACATCGGGAACCGGCTCTTCAGCTTCCCCCACGAGGAGGTGGACTTCTACCTGCCCCAGCTCCTCAACATGTACATCCACATGGACGAGGACGTCGGGGACGCCATCAAGCCATATGTGGTGGGTGTGGCCCGGACACGGGGGCAGGGCTTAACCTCATGTTATCCAACATGAGTCCAGCTTCCAATGTGTTCATTCAGACTCCTTTTAATATCTTTGTTATTTAACCCTGTGTGTCGTCTGCAGGTTCACTGAGTGTTATTTAACCCTGTGTGTCGTCTGCAGGTTTACTGAGTGTTATTTAACCCTGTGTGTCGTCTGCAGGTTCACTGAGTGTTATTTAACCCTGTGTGTCGTCTGCAGGTTCACCGCTGCAGACAGAGCATCTCCTTCAGTCTGACGTGTGCTTGGCTGCTGGGAGCTTACTCCTCTGACATGCACATCTCCACCCAGCGTCACTCTCGAGGAACCAAACTGAGGAAACTCATCCTGTCTGATGAACTCAAACCTGCAGGGCCGCGAGCTCGCAGGGACCCCCTGACTCTGACGCCTTTCTGTCCCATTACGTCCCCCACCGCCGGCCCCGGGCCCCTGGGAGGAGACCACGGCCTGTCGCCCTCCAAACGAACACATCAGCGCTCCAAATCAGACGCCACAGTCAGCATCAGCCTGAGCAGCAACCTGAAGAGAACAGCCAGTAACCCGAAGGTGGAGAGCAGCCAGGACGAGGTAACACAACCAGGACCAGGATGTTTGTGTGCTGGACTCAGGTTCTGGTTCCGGAGTCCAGAGGTCAAGTGTTTCTGATGCAGTTATTTTGATGGTAGATAATAAAGAGGGACTCGCGAGGGTGAATAAACAGCTGGGACCTCTGCTGCATGTCGTCGCCTCAGGTTTTTAGAGTCAGCTGCTCAGGGGGATTTTATCACCTCATACAGACACAAGCTGAGAGATAATTCATAATCAGTTGTTTCCTAAATAGTTATTAACTTCTAATACTAGAAATCATTATTTTAGTTTAAGAACCTTCAGTGTATTTGGCCAAAATGACAAACAACTCAGTGTCATTAAGTTTAATGTGGTCTCTGTGGTGGGTTCACAGGCACTAGGAGAAATCAGAAGAGAATTTATTTATTTTTTCTTATTAACACAAATTAACAGACTTAAATCAAACTGATCTTATTTCTCCATGTGAGTCTGATCCACGTCACTCTAACCCCCCCGCTGTTTTAACCCCTGACCTCTGACCTCCAGGACAGCAGCTCCAGCTCGGACAGTCTGGAGTTTGAGACTGGTCCCGTAAGTTCACCAGCTTCCTCCCTCCGGGGTGCATTGTGGGAAATGAAGTCTGTGGGTTCTGGTTGTAGGTCTGGTTCTGGTTGAGTGTGAGGTGACGTCCCTGTGACTGAACGTCACCCTGTAATTCTCAGTTCTTGTGTTGGATCCAATCAGCTGTCTGGAGGTTGTGGGTGAATCAGTGAGGACACAAACTGATCTGTGAACAATTTCCTCTGTGTGTGTGTGTGTGTGTGTGTGTGTGTGTGTGTGTGTGTGTGTGTGCGTGTGTGTGTGTGTGTCAGGTTTGATGCTGCAGTTGGTGCTCAGACTTCACCGCTCAGATAAAACATGTAAACGTCTGTCTGTCCCAGGTCAAAGGTCACATGTCCACAAACACAGGCAGCATCAAAACCCTGACTACAAACCAACCAATCAGAATAATTGTTGCTAATTGTTACAGCGTCTTTCTTCTTCTTCTTCTTCTTTTGTTCTTCTTCTGTGTCTCTGCCTTAGAGACTGAGGACAAACTGAAAACTGCAGGTTGATTTTTATTGGCTGTGGAGGGAAACTTATCAGTGTACAAACCTGACACACAAACATCGACCTTCACCTGTTCAGGTGTCTCTGTCCCAGGTGACACCAGCAGAGACTAACCCCCCTTCCCTCTCTCTCTCTCTCTCTCTACCCCTCCTCCCCCCTCCAGCCGGTACGGCTCGCTCCTCAGAGGGAGTTCATAAAGTCTCTGATGGGGATCGGGAAGCGTTTGGCGACGCTGCCGACCAAAGAGCAGAAGACGCAGCGGCTGATCTCGGAGCTGTCGCTGCTCAACCACAAACTGCCGGCTCGAGTCTGGCTGCCCACCGCCGCCTTCGACCACCACGTGGTCCGAGTGCCGCACACACAGGCCGTGGTGTTAAACTCCAAAGACAAGGTGAGAGACACACACACACACACACACACACACACACACACACACACACACACACACACGCATTCGTCTTTCCCAACCTGTGAGGACCGAGCGCCTCGTCCCTGAACCGTCAGTCCAGAAACTGCGATGGTTAAAACATCCTTTAATCTGAAGTTAAGTCTTTTACGAGCAACGTTTTTGTTTATTGAGTTTGAATAAAGAAGATTCTGAAATGTTAAAATATGGGACAGAGGAACATGTCAGGTCTCCATCATGATCAGTGTTAATGAGACGCGTTTAAACCATCAGTGTCAAAGTGAAGAAGGTTTTTTTTTTTGCGATTCTTTTAGTGGATAGTTGAGAACATTTCACCAGTTACAAAAAACAGTCGTTCTGTCACAGAGAAGTAGAAGTGAACAGCATGACCAAGAAGCCTTCATTTCTCAACATTAGAATTTCCCAGAACTATTTTACAATATGAAGGGATGTGTATTTAACCCTTGTGTGCATTAATGTGTCGGGAAACAATCCAGTAAGTAAAGATTTCAAGACGGGGAAAAGATAAATACACAACCTCCCAGACAGACGACCAGGGTTTGATCAGCTGTTCACTGTCTCCACCTCCTCTGTGACCCCTCAGGCTCCGTACCTGATCTACGTGGAGGTTCTGGAGTGCGAGAACTTTGAGACGTCCAGCGTTCCGATCCGGATCCCAGAGAACCGGATCAGGAGCACGCGTTCTGTGGAGAACCTGCCGGACTGCGGCATGACGCCGGAGCAGAGGGCCGGCAGCTTCTCCATGGTCCCCAACTATGACAACGACGATGAGGCGTGGTCTGTGGACGACATCGGAGAGCTGCAGGTGGAGGTGAGACGACGCCCAGGTGTGCTCAGACAGGACGTGATGTCAGCGTTCTCAGTTTATGTTCAACAGGTTGTAGGTGGAGTCAGGGTCAGTGGAAGTGAAACAGCTGATGTTCAGAGCAGAGTCAGGAATCACCTGGAATGAGTTTCCACAGAGTCGAGGAGGAAACATCGATCAACAGTTAAAAACATCAGCTGAGTCGCATTAAGACACAAGACAGACGAACATGAAGAGGACGTCAACACAGATCACACATCAGCTGTTCAGGTTTCAGATGACAGTCACATGAGACTCAGTAACACACGACTCATAGTGTCACACATACAGGCTGGTAGATGCTGAGTCTGTCCCTCTGTCCCTCCTCCAGCTCCCAGAGATCCACACCAACAGCTGTGACAACATCAGCCAGTTCTCAGTGGACAGCATCACCAGCCTGGAGAGTAAAGAGCCTGTGTTCATCGCTGCCGGAGACATCAGGTCTGTACATCTACTGTGTGTGTGTGTGTGTGTGTGTGTGTGTGTGTGTGTGTGTGTGTGTGTGTGTGTGTGTGTGTGTGTGTTATTGTGTGTTAACGTGTGTTTTCTGTATTTGTGTCTCATGTTTCAGGCGTCGTCTGTCAGAGCAGCTGGCTCAGGCCCCCACCACCTTTAAACGGGACCCCGAGGACCCGTCGGCCGTGGCCCTGAAGGAGCCCTGGGAGGAGAAGGTCCGGTAGGTGATGCTGCCTTCAGGGACACTTCCTCAGCATGAAAATCTGAGTGTCTGTGATGAAGAATCCACTGATAATTCCCATTGACCTGGAACACGCCACAGACCCTCCATGTTGTTTACCTGTCGGTCTGACTGTGTTTCCTGTAGGAGGATCAGAGAAGGATCTCCTTACGGTCACCTTCCTAACTGGAGACTTCTGTCCGTCATTGTTAAATGTGGAGACGACCTGAGACAGGAGCTGCTCGCCTTCCAGGTGCTACAGCAGCTCAAGGTGAGGCTGTGACATCTTAAAATCACATGATCAAAACGCACTGACGACCACTGACTCACCTGCCCGCCCCCCCCCTGCAGTCTATCTGGGAGCAGGAGCGTGTCCCGCTCTGGATTAAGCCCTATAAGATCCTGGTGTTGTCATCAGACAGCGGGATGATCGAGCCCGTGGTCAACGCCGTGTCACTCCATCAGGTGAAGAAGCAGAGCCAGCTGTCTCTGCTCGACTACTTCCTGCAGGAACACGGAGCGCCGACCACCGAGGCCTTCCTGTCTGCTCAGAGGAACTTCGTCCAGAGCTGCGCCGGATACAGTCTCATCTGCTACCTGCTGCAGGTCAAAGACAGGTGAGGTCACCTGTTCCTCCCAGCAGGTTTTCAGAGTCTGTAACGGTGTTTTTAACCTAATGAATGTCTTCTAATGTTGTGACCCCTCCTCCTCTGACCTCTCAGACACAACGGGAACATCCTATTGGACGCTGAAGGTCACATCATCCACATCGACTTCGGCTTCATCCTCTCCAGCTCACCCAAAAACCTCGGCTTTGAAACGTCCGCCTTCAAACTCACCACAGAGTTCGTAGATGTGAGTTTCTCGTGGTCGCTGGTTATTAGCTTTGACTTCACGTTAGCACGAGAGACGACATCTCCCTGTTGGTCAGAACTGAGCTCGGTTTAATCAGGATCACAGCGTCTGCAGGTGAACGCTGTCGTGTTGGTTTGCTGAGCGTGGCTAACGTTAGCAGAGCTAGCAGCAGTAGCCTTCTCACCGTGCAGGTTAACATGGTTGTATGACAGTTTATTGTGACGCAGCTACAGACGACAGTGTCTTCTTCTCTGGATGTTGGTGTTAGTGTGAAACATATTTACTGGAACTCAGAGGAAGAGTCTCTTTAGAAGAACTGTGTCTTTGTCTCTTTGAGGTGATGGGGGGTCCAGACGGAGACATGTTTAACTACTACAAGATGCTGATGCTTCAGGGTCTGATAGCAGCCAGGAAACACATGGACCGGGTGCTGCAGATAGTGGAGATCATGCAACAAGGTATACACACACACACACACACACACACACACACACACACACTCACACTCACACTCCTGACAACACTGTCTGCTTTCTACATGACTGTCCTGCCCCCCCCCCCAGGTTCTCAGCTGCCCTGTTTCCACGGCTCCAGCACCATGCGAGGTCTGAAGGAGCGTTTCCACATGAGTCTGACGGAGGAGCAGCTGCAGCTGCTGATCGATCAGCTGGTGGACGGATCAATGAGATCACTCACTACCAAACTGTACGACGGCTTCCAGTACCTCACCAACGGCATCATGTGACCAGTCCTGTGTGTGTGTGTGTGTGTGTGTGTGTGTGTGTGTGTGTGTGTGTGTGTGTGTGTGTGTGTGTGTGTGTGTGTGTGTGTGTGTGTGTGTGTGTGTGTGTGCGCGCGCGTGCGTGTGAGAGCAGCAGAACAAATGCAGACTGTCTACAGACTGATGAACCTCCAGGTTTTATAACTCGACTGCAGAGACCATGAGCCTCCCTCTGTCCGTCGTCTTTATTTTATTCTTATTCCACTTTCTTCTTCGTCAGTTGAATCTTTTTGTTGTTCGTCTTTTCTGTTTTGAAGAATTTTCTGTTTGTTTGATTCGTTTGGTTTCAGCGCTCCTCCTCCTCTTCCTCCTCCTCCTCCTCCTCCTATTCTTCTTTTTCCATATTTGGGCAGATGTCCCTCATTGGTCGGACTCTTAACCAATCAGAGAGCAGCCCAGTTTTAGATTTAAATGTGAACACTCAGCAGGTGGACAGTTTTTACAGGTAGAAGGACTGTCGGTCTTCAGACTGCTGCCGCGGCGCCGCAGAGCAGCAGGAAGTGGACCGCAGCCGGTCTGAATCTGACGGAGGAACAAAAACCACACGGACTCTTTAAAGGACCATGCCGCTATTTTTCATGTTTTAGCCCTTTAACTGCAGATTGTGTAAACCTGTTAAATCCCATTAAAACAAACAGTGTCGACCTGCAGCTGCAGTCAGCCTCATTCCATCAAACACCTCCTTCAGTTTCACCTCAGACTTCATTTACGACCTGTCAGCCAATAGCAGAGCTGCAACGATCAGTGGAGTCATCAACAGGTGAATCAACAGGTGATTCGTCTGATTGTTTGTGGCCTATCAGGTGTGAGGGGACGTCACCTCGAGCTGGACAGTGATAATTTATTTTAAACCGTTTTCTTACAGACTAAATAATAATAAGTCATGCGTGCGGAGGACGGTGGGCGTGGTTCAGTCAAACTGCCGTTCGGAGAATCAGTGACAGAAGAAGATGAAAAGGTCTGAAGAAATAAAGGTTTTGTGGCAGGAAAATGTTTTTTAGCTTCCAGGTCTGGATCTGAGGAGATCTGGATCAGGATTCAGTGTTTCTGACTGAGGAGAAGTGAGTTTAAAGCTTTCAGCATCCTCAGACTGAACCTGAGACCAGGACCGGAGCCACCTGACACCAGGTGAGGTGACCTGCAGTGAGTGTACAGGAAGTTACTGAAGCTTGAAACCAGTTGGATCTTTTCACACACAGACCTGAGTTAATGATAAACTGCTGAACGTGACCTTCACACTGAGGGAGGAGTCAGACTCCTCAGGTGACAGGTGAAACAGGTGTGTCACTCAAACTCCCATCATGCACTCTGACAGTGACAGGTTCTGAATCTGATTTAGACCCGAAACACGTCTTTGTTCTGACAGAGTCTTTGATGGATCTTATCGATCAGGTGGATCTGATCGATCTGATCGATCAGGTGGATCTGGGTGTTCCGGTCTGTCGTTTTTTTGTCTGTTAAACTCAGGATCAGCTCTTCATCCTGAAGAAGAGAAAATATTTCACTGAAGTTTTAAAGAGACTAAACTCAGACGTAGTTGTTGTTGTTTACAGTCCGAGGTGCTGTCACATTTCACTTTGAACAGAGGTCAAAGGTCACAGACATTTCAAACTAAATTTATCTTCAGGTTCATCAAACTGCACAAACTGACGTGAATAAAGGTGTTCTCAAATAGGTGTCAGTTTCCACAGCCCCCCCCACACAAACACACACACACCCCATCAGTTCTTGTGTATCTGAGTAACATCTGTACATTTATATTTTAATAAAGTTTTTACTTTAAAACAACATGAAAACATAATTCTGACACGTGAAATAAAGTTTTTATGAACAGGTGTTTTAAAAGTAAAAACCTGCTGTGATCCTGTGTCCCACACCAGGGGGCAGCAGAGCTCCAGCTGCTCCTCATTTACACTTCATTACCCAGAGTTCCAGTTGCAGGCGGAGGAGGCGGGGCTTTACCTGCCCACACCTGCAGAGAGTTGAGTGGCTGAAGACAGAAGGAAGAAAAACAGACAAGAAAGACAGTGAAAGGAAAATGTTCAGATCTACAGAATCAGTCTGAGTCCACTGAACTGAACCCGTCTGATCCGGACTCCACTGATCCCGGTTCAGAGTGAGTTCACCTGGATCCACCTGAGACCAACACTCAAGATTTCTCAACATTTCCCTGAAGCAGGAAGTCAGGGCGAGAGGAGCAGACATGGTGAGTTCACTCAGCCTGACTTCAAACTTTCCAACTAAAAACTGATCCTGGTCCTGGATCAGATCTGTGCTGCTGTTTATTTAAATGTAATCACAAAGTTTTTAATCAGAAACAAGAAAAAAAACAGAGTCTGAGGAAAAACCAATAAAAGATAAAATTCTTGTTCCTGTAGAAAAGAAAGAATCAGCTGATAAATTATTAGAAATAAATTCATCAAATATAAAATAAAAACTAAATGAAATGTGTGAATTAAAAAATAGAAAAATATATAATTGAATGAATGAAAAATTCTGAATAAAATAAATAAATCAGACACAGCTGGACTTTTTTAAAACAGACATTTTCCCTCCTGTTACCATGGAAACATTTGGTGCCAGTTTGGCCTCCGTCAGATGTTCATCCCGTGGCCCCGGGGCCCTGAGGAGGGAGTACGGAAAGTGATGAATAATTAAAATTTTAAATCATCAGTCTGTGTAGAAACACTGTTCACACCTGAGCACAGGTGGAGGTGTTACAGACCAGGGGCCCCAGATCACCAGGGGCCCCACAATGACTGCAGGTCAGTGTGTCCTGAGCTTCACCTGCTGCATCCTCTTAATGAAGCTTTATTTAATCTTCTGGAGTCGGGGGCCACGGGGGCCACGCTACACCCTGTCACTCCAGGGGCCTGAAGAGGTGGAGCGTCCTCCTGTCTGACTGTTTTCTTGGTCGCCTGTTGCCGGTGGTGTCGTCTCGTCTTCAGTTTAACGTCACATAAGAGAAAAGCAGAGGTCGCCCCTCCCCCACACACGATCGATCAGTAATCAGCTGTTTGTTTTGTGTTGATCAGTTAATAGATTCATTATTTATTGATCATCTGCAACTTCAAACTGTGAATGTTTCTGTTTCTTCTGAGTAAAGAAAGTCTGCAGCACACACACACACACACACACACACACCCCCACCCTGTGGCGTGCAGCGTCCTGCAGCTCGGTGTGTCAAGGGGAACGTGTCTGGGCGTCGCCGCTCGCTCATCCTCAACATGATCCCACAAGACAGAGGAATGCTGGAAATTCAGGAGGGGGGGGGCAGCAGTCCAACCAAACACCACATCTGATAACACACACACACACACACACACACACACACACACACACACACACACACACACACAGTGAAGTGTTGACCTCCAGCTGTTTCTTCCTCCTGCTGAACAAACACTGACTTTAATTGTTAGACCAGGTCTGACTCTGTCCCCCCTCCTCCCCCTTCTCCTCCCCCAGGGCAGTAAGGAGCGATACCATTGGCAGGCTCAGAATGTGAAGGTGAGCGGCGTGGACGACATGGTGCTGCTGTCCAAGATCAGCGAGGACGCCATCACAGACAACCTGAAGAAGAGATACATGGACGACTACATCTTTGTATCCTCTTGTATCCTCTCACAGAATGAGGGGGGTCCGTCACAGACCTGGTTCTAGACTCAGTGACCTGGTTCTAGACTCAGACCTGGTTCTAGACCCACATAATGATGAGGGGGGTCAGTCAGAGACCTGGTTCTGGACTCACAGTTCATGGAGTTCATTCACCTCAGACCCAAACTTAAAGACAGGTTTTCAGCTTTAATATAGTCCTGGTCCTAGTTGCTCAAGTCCTGCTGGTTCTGGTTCTGAGTGTTGTTGTGTCCTTGACCGGCGTCTGTCAGACTTACATCGGTGCAGTTCTGATCTCTGTGAATCCGTTTAAACAGCTTCCATATTTCACCGAGAGAGAGGTGGAGCTGTACCAGGGGGCGGTAAGAGAGACACACAACATTAACACACAACATTAACACAACATTAACACAACATTAACACAACATCAACACAACATTAACACACAACATTAACACAACATTAACACAACATCAACACACAACATTAATACACAACATTAACACAACATTAACACAACATTAACACAACATTAACACACAACATTAACACAACATTAACACAACATTAATACACAACATTAACACAACATTAACACAACATCAACACAACGTTAACACAACACCCCCTCCCTCCACAGGCCCAGTATGAGAACCCCCCTCACATCTACGCGCTGGCTGACAACATGTACAGGAACATGATGATTGACAGCGAGAACCAGTGTGTCATCATCAGGTAGGCGGGGTTTAAACTGTTTACCTGTGAATTTACCAGGTCCAGCAGACAGGTGTGACACACGATAAATAAACATGAGTCTTTAAAGGGAAGTGTGTTTACATTTACTGCCGTTTGATCATTAAGAAAAGTGAATTATATCATATTTACTTTTACACTTACTTTTAATTCTTTAAATCTTTGTTGTTTGAGTCTTTGTTGTTTGAGTCTTTGTTGTTTGAGTCTTTGTTGTTTGAATCTTTGTCGTTTGAATCTTTGTCGTCTCAGCGGTGAGAGCGGAGCTGGAAAAACAGTCGCAGCCAAGTACATCATGAGCTACGTGTCCAAAGTGTCTGGAGGAGGAGACAAAGTACAGGTCAGTACACGGAGTACACGGAGTACTGCTGATGGTACTGGTAGTTATGGGTCCTGATTCACTGGATCGGTACCAGTCTGAGAACTGGTCCTGACATCCAAACGATGTTCACTGGTTTTACTTCAGGGAAAAACTGATCAGTTCTCCGTGTCAGCAGAGTCTGAGAGTCTGTGCATCCTTCCTGGTAGTACTACAGTTATTACTTCTGTTACCATGGTTACTGCTGCTGATGACCACGTGTCTGTGTGTGCAGCATGTTAAAGACATCATCCTGCAGTCCAACCCTCTGCTGGAGGCCTTCGGCAACGCCAAGACCGTCCGCAACAACAACTCCAGCAGATTTGTGAGTAGAAAAGTATAAATATAAAAATATAAATACAGATTTCATAATTACACAAACAGACCTGACTCACAGACGTGTCTCTCCCGTCAGGGGAAATACTTTGAGATCCAGTTCAGTCGAGGAGGAGCTCCTGATGGAGGGAAGATCTCCAACTTTCTGTTGGAGAAAAGTCGAGTCGTGTCACAGAATCCTGAAGAGAGAAACTTCCACATTTACTACCAGGTACTGCAACATGTACTACAACATGTACTAGCAGGTACTACAACATGTACTAGCAGGTACTGGAGGAGGACTGGAACATGCAGCAGTTTGAGGGTTACTGAACAAATACTGAACACTGCGACAAATACTATTTACATCATTTATCTAATTTATCTAATTTACATCTGAGCCCTGAAATGTAGTTTCTGTAGTTTCTGTCCTGACTGGTTCAGAATCTGTTTCAGAGGAATTGAGTCTGAACGATAAGTGTCCTCCCCCTGATGTCTCTGTGACCTCTGTGTGACCTTTGTCCTCAGCTGTTGGGGGGCGCAACCGCGGAGCAGAGGGAGAACCTCGGGGTCACGACCCCCGACTACTACAACTACCTCAACCAATCAGGAACCTACACAGTGGAAGACGTCAACGACAAGAAGGAGTTCTCTGATACTATGGTCTGTACCTGTCTCTCTGTCCACCTACCTGTCTGTTCACCTGTCTGTCTGTTAAACTGTCCGTCCGTCTGTCTCTCAGGGGGCGATGTCCGTCGTGGGTCTGACTGTGGAGGATCAGGACTCGGTTCTTCAGCTGGTGGCAGGAATTCTTCACCTGGGAAACATCGGCTTCAGAGAAGAGAACAACTACGCTGTGGTGGAGAGTCAGGACTGTAAGACCCCGACACACACAGGACACTATGAGCTGGACTCAGGGTCAGGTGTTCTTAAAACCCACACACCTGGACCACATGTTGGTCTGGTCCAGTGTGACATCACTTCCTGAGGATGTCACTATCTCTGATGTCCCTCCAGAATAAAACAGTGGCTGCAGAACTTCATAGAGAATCCTCCTGTTTTTAAGTTTCACAGTAAAACATCATGATACACTGCAGACAGGAAGTGATCGCAGCTGATTCGGCTGCTGTTACTGGGACAGTCTGACTACATGTGAACAGATACAGGATAAAAATAAAAGCCTCTAGTTGAAGCCACAGAGTCCAACAGTCACAAACAGGAGTTGAATCAGTATTAATAATAAATTTTCATGTTGTATTTTTGACATTAATGAGGCTCAAACTGTCTCAACATGGTTCTTATATTATAACACTGACTCTGGACAGTCACACACCGTACTGTACTACAGATAACCTGTGAGGATGGTTCTAGGTTCTCGGTTCTGTCTCGTGGTTCCACTGTGTTTTACAAACCAACACAGATTTTCCTGCTGACGACAGACGTCTGTTGTTTTACCAGGAAGTTGGAGGATGTGGAGTAACTGATGCTCAAACTGTCTCTGTCTCCCTCAGTCCTGGCCTTCCCGTCCTACCTGTTGGGGATCCCTCAGGACAGTCTCTGCAGCAAACTGACCAGCAGGATCATGGACAGTAAGTGGGGCGGGAAGACCGAGTCCATCTCCGTCACCCTGAACACGGAGCAGGCCTGTTTCACCAGAGACGCCCTGTCCAAAGCTCTCTACACCCGACTCTTCGACTTCCTCGTCGACGTCAGTTCAGCTCCACTGTGCTCCGTTCACGTCTCATTTCATCTTTGATTCGTCTTTTATTCTACGACTTATTTCCTGTGTGTGTGTGTGTGTGTGTGTGTGTGTGTGTGTGTGTGTGTGTGTGTGTGTGTGTGTGTGTGTGTGTGTGTGTGTGTGTGTGTGTGTGTGTGTGTGTGTGTGTGTGTCAGTGTGTAAATAAAGCCATGCAGAAGGACCAGGAGGAGCTCACCATTGGAGTCCTCGACATCTACGGCTTCGAGATCTTCCAGGTATTAACAGCTTTGTGGTTCCATACTGTTGTTCCCCTCCAGCTCCCTAGAGAGTCAATCTGAACCTTTTAAGCTCTGTGATTGGATGTTTCCTGCTGTGATGCATCTTGGGAATTGTAGTTAACATTCCCCCTGAAAAGTTTCTCTCTGTAGAGATTCCCTGTCGCACATGTTGATGATTTAACTTGATGAAACTGAATGAAGTCTGAGAAGACTCCTCACTGCTGTAGAGACACATTTGATTATTGTGTTGGATTGACACTTTGATTGATGTATTGATTGATTGTATCTGATTATTTGTTGAGAGACTTCTGCTTCTTTCTTTCAGCAAAACGGCTTTGAACAGTTCTGCATCAACTTCGTCAACGAGAAGCTGCAGCAGATTTTTATCGAACTCACACTGAAGGCAGAACAGGTGACTTATGACATCATCACATCATCACATAACATCATCAGGTTCCACCTTCTTTCAGAGTGTGTTTGTTGTTTATTGGTTATTGATTTCCTCCCTGTCTCTTCTCTATGATGGTGAAACTGAAGCCGACTCTCTGACTCTGTTTTCTGTGTCTGCAGGAGGAATATGTTCAGGAGGGGATCAAGTGGACGGCCATCGAGTATTTCAACAATAAGGTGGTCTGTGACCTCATCGAGTCCAAGCTGGTGAGTCAGCCAATCAGAGAGCAGGGCTCAGATTTGATGAAAACAGTCGAGTCTGATCTGAAACCATCCAGACTGTTTGTAGTGCAGCTGTGGTGGCGAATATTGAAACTGTGTAAAGTTCACAACACTTTGAATCTATGGTAACCATGGTAACAGTGTTTTACTTTGTGATTTATTTTAATTTCTGTCAGTGTTTAACTGAGTCTATCATTCAATGTTCGTTCTCACTGTGCGTGAATGAAAGTTTTCGTGTGACATCTTCAGTAGCAGACTGTGATGGTGACGTGATTTAACCCTCTGTCCCTCTGATTATCTCCCAGAATCCTCCTGGGGTCATGAGTATCCTGGACGATGTTTGTGCTACGATGCACGCTAAAGGTGAAGGAGCAGATCAGACTCTGCTGCAGAAGCTTCAGGGACAGATCGGATCACACGAGCACTTCAGCAGCTGGAACAGAGGATTCATCGTCCACCACTACGCCGGGAAGGTACTCAGTACACCTGTATACCTGTTCACCTGTCTGTGAGACAGACATTAACTGTCCTCCTGTCTGTCTACCTGTCCAGGTGTCATATGATGTCAGCGGTTTCTGTGAGAGGAACAGAGACGTGTTGTTTAACGACATCATTGAGCTGATGCAGAGCAGCGAATTGTGAGTACGAGAATCAAACCATCACTGTGAGGACATTTTTGTCTTATGAGGACATTTCTGTGTATTAATTTAACCGTGTGTGTGTGTGTGTGTGTGTGTGTGTGTGCGCACACATGTGATGACCTCATGTCTATGTTGTGTTTGTGGTCAGTCCGTTCATCAGAGCTCTGTTCCCTGAGAACCTGGAGGCAGAGAAGAGAGGGCGTCCATCCACTGCAAGCAGCAAGATCAAGGTGAGAGAGAGAGAGACCCCTGCTGCTTCATGGCTGACAGGTGGAGACAGGTGGAGACAGGTGGAGACAGGTGGATCAGTTCAGACCAGGGTTGGGTTCAGGCAGCTGGTTCCAGGCTAAAACACCAACCACTTATTAAATGTGATGTAGTTTAACGAGCTTTGCTGCATTCAGTGTCTTTAGTCTCCATGATCTATGTCTCAGCCACAAACTACAAAAGGTAACCAAGGAGACGCACAGGATACAGATTTCTTAGTACAAATTAACCTTAATTTTGAACCTTTTCAAACTCCTGTCCCACTTGAAAAAGTCAAAAGTGTTGGTGGGCCACATCTGACCCTGTAACAACACAGAGGCCTTCATTAAGGAAGCTTTTGCCATGGATGAAATCTCTTACTGCGCAACTAGACTGTGAACAAACAAGTTTACGATGTTGTTCAGCAGCGACAACATTAAAGTTCATTGACTTATCACAGTGATAGGTGTGAAAGACGTTTTCAATATTTTTTAATGTTTTTAAAGATCATTTCTTTTTATGTTTATATTATAATTACATTTTTTCACCAAAATTATACCATTTTGCAAATGATTTGTTGGCCCTCTTGCAATACCTTCATGGCCCACCAGGGGGGGCCCGGCCCACAGGTTGGGAACCACTGGTTTGGGGCGTCTGGATATTGACCTGAGACTCCAAAATGTAACTGTCAACTCAAGTCAGAAATGCTCATGACGTAAACTTTTACGTTTCAAAGTTTAGACCTGAAGATTTAAAAGACTTTGTGTTCCAGTGTTCTTTGGTTGTTGATCAGACTGAAGCCGAGCCGGTTCTTGGTCCCCAACACTGCTGTAAGGTACAACAGGTAACAATGCCAACAGGTAAACCTGCCCCCCCCTTTTAGAAACAAGCCAACACTCTGGTCCAGACCCTCATGAAGTGCACCCCTCACTACATCCGCTGCATCAAACCCAACGAAACCAAACGTCCTCGGGACTGGGAGGAGAACCGGGTCCGACACCAGGTGGAGTACCTGGGCCTCCGAGAGAACATCAGAGTCCGCCGGGCCGGATACGCCTACAGACGGGTCTTCAACAAGTTCCTGCAGAGGTCAGAGGTCGAATCTGAGAACGCCCTGTACACTGCGCTGCTGAGTCAAACACGCTGATGGTCTCGATCATGTGCTGCAGGTACGCCATCCTGACCAAAGAGAGCTGGCCTCGGTGGAGAGGCGAGGAGCGTCAGGGAGTTCTGCACCTCCTCAACTCTGTGCACATGGACCAGGACCAGTTCCAGCTGGGCAAGGCCAAAGTCTTCATCAAAGCTCCAGAGTCGGTACGAAACACTAACACACAGGAAGGGGTTTTGTCTCGTCTTTTAAGTTTCAAAGTAAAGTTCCTTCAGTGTTCCTGAACCAGAACCTCAAAACTCTCCTGGGTCAGACCGACATGTCCCGGTCTTCAGCTTGTGCGTCTCTGTCTTGATCTTTGTCGTGTTCGTCTTGTTTTCCTCCCTGTAGCTCTTCCTGCTGGAGGAGATGAGGGAGAGGAAGTACAACGGTTATGCTCGGGTCATCCAGAAGGCGTGGCGCAAACACATCGCCGTCCGCAAGTACGTGAAGATGAGGGAGGAAGGTAAGACCGCCGCCCATACGTGTCGATAAGGAAGCGCCTCATCTGGCTTGTGTTTGGACGTTGTCTTCCTCTTCACTAAGTGACAAGCGGTTTTCTTCCAGCGTCGGACGTCCTGCTGAACAAGAAGGAGCGCCGCAGAAACAGCATCAACAGGAACTTTGTGGGCGACTACATCGGGACAGATAACCACCCGGAGATCAGACAGTTCGTCGGCCGCCGAGAGCGGATCGACTTCGCCGATGTCGTGGTGAAATACGACCGAAGATTCAGGGTAAGAACTCAGAGACCACGTTTCACCTGTGTCATCGTGGTTTTGGAAGACACCACCTGACTGAACTCTCTCCGGTTCTGGTTCTGTTGTCACGCAGACGGTGAAACGAGACCTCATCCTGACCCCCAAGTTCCTGTACCTGATTGGTCGAGAGAAGGTGAAACAGGGTCCAGATAAAGGTCAGATCCAGGAGGTTCTCAAGAGGAAGATCGAGCTCAACAAGATCCAGTCTGTTTCCCTGAGGTACCCCACCAGAACCAGAACTAAGACTGGAACAAGAACTAGAACCAGAATCAGAACTATGGTCTGGATGAAGTCCAGGATTAGAACATGGATCTGAACTAGAACTAGTGCCAGAATCAGAACCACAAATAGAACTAGAAAATGGAAATGGATCATCACCAGAGAACTAAAACTAGAACCAGTAGTAGTAAGTAGAACCAGGACTGTGACTAAATCTAGAACCAGGGCCAGAAAACTGGAACCAGAACCCAAAGTAGAAGTAGAACTAAGACCATAACCAGAACTAGAAGTACAACAGTTTCATCTTGTCTCTCTCTCTCTCTCTCTCTCTGACCTGTCTGTCTCTCTCTCTCTGACCTGTCTGTCTCTGTCTCTCTCTCTGACCTTTATCTCTCTCTCTCTGACCTGTCTCTCTCTCTCTCTGACCTGTCTCTCTCTCTCTCTGACCTGTCTCTCTCTCTCTGACCTGTCTGTCTCTCTTTCTCTCTCTCTCTCTCTCTCTTTGACCTGTCTCTCTCTCTCTCTCTCTGACCTGTCTGTCTCTCTCTCTCTGACCTGTCTGTCTCTGTCTCTCTCTCTGACCTGTATCTCTCTCTCTCTGACCTGTATCTCTCTCTCTCTGACCTGTCTCTCTCTCTTTCTCTCTCTCTCTCTCTCTCTCTGACCTGTCTGTCTCTCTTTCTCTCTCTCTCTCTTTCTCTCTGACCTGTCTCTCTCTCTCTGACCTGTCTGTCTCTCTCGCTCTCTCTCTCTCTGACCTGTCTGTCTCTCTCTCTCTGACCTGTCTCTCTCTCTCTCTGACCTGTCTGTCTCTCAGCACCCTGCAGGACGACTTCTTCATCGTCCATGAGGAGGAGTACGACAGCGTCCTTCAGAGCGTCTTTAAGACAGAGTTCCTCAGTCTCCTGGTGAAACGATATCAGGACAAAACTCAGAAGAAGCTTCCTCTCAAATTCAACAACCTGTCAGTGCCACATGATACAAAATCACACGTGTCATTTCCTTCATGTGATGTTGCATGTTCGTCTGTTGTTGACTGAATAAGTTTAAGTCAGAACCCCCCTGACCCTCTGTCTGTCTCCAGTCTGGAGTTCAAGGTGAAGAAGGGGGGATGGGGTCCGTTCAGCTCTGCAGGATCCAGGCAGATCCAGTTCCAAGTGGGTCAAGGGGATGAGGTGGTTCTGAAGCCCAGTGGGAAGGTCCTGCAGGTGTCCATTGGACCGGGTCTGCCCAAGAACTCACGTAAGTTCTGACTCTGATTCTGTCACCATCGCAACTTCCCGTGTGCTCCGCCTCACTTCCTGTCGGTTTGATTCGCAGGGCCGACGAGGAGGGACAACCGAAAGAGCCGCTACATGGGCAACCAGGCTCCGCCCAGCAACCAGTACCACTCAGGTACCATTGAAAGAAACCTCGACAGGCCGTCAGCTGCTGCTCTGAAGGCTGGTTTGAGATGTTGTTTTTGTTTCCTCAGCTCCACAGTCCAGAGGGGGCGGAGCTCCCAGAGGAGGCCCCACCTCCTCCAGACACTCCATGCTGAGGCAGCAGTCCACTATGGAGCAGCCCAGTCTGCCCCGCATCCAGGGCCAACGTCGCCCCGACAACCGGCCCTCCCAACACCAAAACATGGGCTTCATGGACGTCCCCGAACAGGGCGCTGCAGGGTGAGGCCGGGAGGATCTGTGTCTTGGTTCTACACACTGTTGTAAATACACAGTAATTTAATCCCTGCGTGTCGCCTGCAGGATGCAGCGACGGCGGTCAAAGGAGGTGAAGCCCCTCCCCGGAGCAGGTCGACCCAAACCGGCCCCCAGACCGAAGCCTCGGTCTCCTCAGTGCAGAGCTCTGTACGCCTACGACGCCCAGGACACTGACGAGCTGAGCTTCAACGCTGATGATGTCATCGAGATACTCACTGAAGGTACTACTGCTACTACTACTGATACTACTACTGTTACTACCAGCACTACTACTGTTACTGCTGTTGCTATTGTTACTACTACTTCTGCTACTGATACTTTACTACTAGTACTACTAATGTTAGTGCTGTAGTACTACTAGTATTGCTGCTGTGAATGTTCATATGTACAGAGTCCCTCGTCCTCAGCTCGTCTCTGTGTCCTCAGATCCGTCTGGTTGGTGGTTCGGCCGGTTGCGGGGCAGAGAGGGGATGTTCCCTGGAAACTACGTGGAGAAGATCTAGACCTCGTCTCCAGGGGTCAGAGGTCACTGACCTGCTGCTGCAGCTAGGATCAGAGGTCACTGGAGCTTTCAACATATAGGAGGTTATAACACAACAGGAAACAGCTGATTACTTCATTCATAAACAAAACACATATGTTTCAGTGAGAGTCACAGCTGTTGGACATTGTCCCCAGAGGTCAAAGGTCAAGGTCAGGTGTTCTCACCTGCCGACTCTGGGACTGTGTCCCCGTAACGCTGTGTACTGTCAGGTTAAATGTTCATGTGACTCCAGTCTCTGATCATCTCTGAGTAGTAGTAGTTCGATCAAATTGTACATCAGTGTTACCATGGAAACATGTCAAGAATATCAGTGTAAAGTCCCGTCACCGCCCCCTACAGGCTCCAGTGGTCATGACAGGACACTGTATGAATGTGTTGAACAACATCCTAATGATTTACATTTTCTGCTGACATGATAAAAGGTGTTTTACTGTCTGCAGGTGAAGACTAAACATCACTAAAAAATATTCAAATATAAACTTCTTTTATTCTTCTGAATGTCACTCCTGGAAAATGAAAAATTGTCAAGTTTTACCTTTTGATTGAAAACCGAAATAAAAAGTGAATATATAAATGATTAAACAATTTTTACATTTAAATAATTTTCTGTATCTGTTTTACTGTGTAGGTTTATTTCTCCAGAGTAAAAACACAGGTCAGATGAGATGTTCAGAGTCCGACTGTTTCATGAGATTTCTGTTGTCCGTGTTTTATAGACGTCTGTATGAACTGAACATGAATGTTGCATTAGCTCAGAGGATCATCCAGCTGACCCTGGAACAGCCAATAAACTGACATTTCAGTACCAACCTGTCTGAATACCTGAGTGAGAAAAGAACAAGGTAAAACAGAATGTTGATCCAGAGTTTTCAGCCTGTGAGGTCGGAGAACTAAATTGATTAATTGATGGATAGAAAATTAATCCACTGCGGTTTTAATAACATTTTTAATTTGTCATAAAAATAACACATTTATTGTGATTTTAAATGAGACACACGGAAGGAATATTGGGAACTACATTACCCAGAGTTCTACTTCTCCAGAGGGTTTTGCTGCCTTCAAATGCTCATGTAAATGTGGCATTTTTTTTACATTTGAGTATGTGGTCCATTATACAGCAGACGACCCATCTATCAGTGTTTTTAGAAAGTGAAACTGTTTATTGTTGCGACTGGAGGAAATAAAATATGAGATTGAGAGATTAAAGTTGTAATGCCATCAGAAAAAAAGTTCTAATTTGAATCAACATTTTAAGAATAAGGCTGCTTCCCCTGCTGAGTTGATGAATGAATAAACAACTTAGATAATTGTGACTTTATTTTCAAAATATTACTACTTTTAACGTAGTATTCATCGATAGTCTTAGAATCTAGTAAAATTAAATTGTTTTCAAAAATGGGATTGTTTTCTCATAAAATTAGGCATTACATTTTTGAATTTTTTCACTAAAACACATCAAATCTTATTGTTTTTTTTTCTCAAAATACAGTTTTCTCTTTGCCACTTCGTTCTCAGAACTTTCACTTTATTCTTGAAATATTAATTTCCCCTAAATTATAACAATATTATATTGTAATTATAAAGTTTTTAAAATCTTAATCAGCTTCTTTTTTCTTTTTGGTACACCAACAAAAACCGCTGCAGTGAACACTTGTATTTCCGAGGTTTAAACATGAACGTGAAGGCACCATGACCTTTTACCCGCCACATTGCCGACAGTCAGTCATATGGTCAGACGGTAACGTGTGTGACTAAAAGCCCGCTGGCACCGTTTACCCGATCCGTTCCCCGGTTAGAGGAGCAGCTAGCGGGTTAGCTAGCGGTCAGAGCGGGAGTGTTAGCTGCTAACAGCTAACAGAAGATGGAGGAGTTTCTGTCGAGCTGCCGCCACGCTGCGCAGGTAACACACACACACACACACACACACACACACACACACACACACACAAACACACACCCCGTTACTCATCATTAGCCTGCTAGCTCTATTATTTTTTCAACTCGGGCTGTTTCATTATAGTGAACGGCTTCCGGTCAGTTACACCTTTCAAAATAAACTTCCGGTCATTATAACAAGTCAATAACATAGTAAATGAAAACATACATTTAGACATTTATTCATGTTTATTATAACAGTGAAATACAGGACAAAGTTACGAATGTACAGAGAAGGTAAACACAGCTGAACGAAAAAAAAATGTGTGTGTGTGTGTGTGTGTGTGTGTGTGTGTGTGTGTGTGTGTGTTAGGTAACATAACTTAACTTAAAGAACGAGCTCATGTACAGAAACATAAATGTTTTCTTGTAGAGACGGATCAGTTTCAGTGTGTGGATGTTGTGTTGTGGTTGGAGCTCTTCTGTGGTGCTTCATAATTAACTCATGAACAATCAGTCACTTATTAACAAAAACTGCATCAGCGTTCACAGTAAATGAGGTTTACCTCGCACTAAGCTTCTCAGGACAAGTTTTAATAGTAAACATATCTGCACCTCATGTAAAGATCACATGTTTGGTGACGGTCAGTCTCCCTCTGCACTGTTGGACAGAGACAGTGTTGTCTTTGTCTTTGGTTTCTGAACAATCAACAGGAGAGTTTATTACATGTTGAAAAAGTTATGAGGGAAAACCACAAGAAAAAATACCTTTTATTTACATTTTCTCACTTCATTAACAATATTTAATGGTTATATAATGTCCTTTTTTACTCAGTTTAATTTAGTGTTATCTGTCTGTTTGTCTCTGAGCCATCGTTATAGATTTGCTGACATGGTTTATTACAATGTTTAAAAAGAAAACAAAAATCTGAGCGGTGTGTCCTCGTCTTCTTCCCCCAGGCGAACACAGACCAGCCTGGACCACAGTTCCATGTTGTTCTGGGGAACGAGTCCTGTGATGTGGACTCCATGGTGTCCGCGCTGGCCTTCGCCTACTTCCTGTCCAAGGTGAGACCTGGGGTCATTGAACTCAGAGACACCTGGAATCACTTGTTTGTATCGTATAAAAGCTTCGGATGATGAGTCTGTAATAGAAGCCAGTAGAAAACACTTCCTGTTGTTTTTGTCCACATTAAAAGTAAAAGCCAGGAAGACTTTTAATGTGAAGGTTCTGGAGGAAGTGTTGAGTTTGATTCAGTCAGAGTGAAGTCCTGCATGACTGTGCTGTTGGAGTGAGAGTGATGACAGGTGAACTCTCAGGTAGATAAAGACCCTGTTTAGGACCTGGAGGTGAAGCTGTGACATCACAACCACCGTCACTACACACGTCAGAGGGAATCAATCATTAATTAATGTGTAGAACTGATAATCAAACAGACTCTATTAACAGAAATAATGGATCCAATCACTTTCATTTTATAAATGACGCTGTAAAAATAAACAGGGTCACTCTTAATGATGCTGTTGTCTCTCTCTGTCTCTCTCTCTCTGTCTCTCTCTCTGTCTCTCTCTCTGTCTCTCTCTGTCTCTCTGTCTCTCTCTGTCTTTCTCTGTCTCTCTGTCTCTCTCTCTCTCTCTCTCTCTCTCTCTCTCTCTCTCTCAGACTGAGCTCAGTGATGTGCTCGCTCTCCCTCTGTTGAACATCCATCAGTCCGACCTGCTGCTGCGCTCAGACAACCTGTTCCTGCTGCGACAGACCGGTCTGTCTCCAGAGCTCCTGCTCTTCAGAGACCAGCTGGACCTGCGAGCCCTGCAGAGAGCCGGCCGCCTGCGGCTGACGCTGGTCGACCACAACGTCCTGGCCAGGTACAAACACCTGACAGGTAGAGACTAACACATGACAGGTGAACTTTAACACCTGACGGGTATGAATGCTTACCTGCACAGGTAGACTTGTCCATGTATACCTCAGGCTGGTTCCTCAGGTAGGTGTCAGGTGGATGAGCACACCTGTCTCTCTCTCCTGCAGTGCAGACAGTGACCTGGAGGGGGCGGTGGTGGAGGTGATCGACCATCACCTGTTGGAGAGAGAGCCCTCTCCCTCCTGTCCTGTTACCGTGGAGACAGTGGGATCCTGCGCCACCTTGGTAACAGAGCGCATCGTCCAGAAAGCTCCGCAGATCCTGGACCAGCAGCTCGCTCAGCTGCTCTACGGTAAACAGCTGCTGCTGCTGTCGCAGAGACTGACGACCGATCAGTGCGTGTAACTGTGTGTAACTGTGTGTGTGTGTGTGTGTGTGTGTGTGTGTGTGTGTGTGTGTGTGTGTGTGTGTTCAGCGGCGGTGGTGTTGGACTGTGTGAACATGGCTCCTGCAGCAGGGAAGGTGACTCCTAAAGACAGTCAGTACGCTGCTGCGCTGGAGACTCGTTTCCCCGCTCTGCCACCGAGGGGCGCTCTCTTCCAGGCGCTGCAGAACGCCAAGTTTGACGTGTCAGGTGAGTTCCAGAGTCACCTGTACCTGAGGACAAGTGTCAGTCTGCACAGGTAGGACAGGACGGAAACAACAAGAGTGAAAGAGACGAGAAGCTGAGAGCAGAACGTTAACGAGACGTGGAGTAGTATTTATCACACGCAGTATTTTAAAGTATTTATCGCAGTATTTTTCCTCAGGTCTGAACACTGAACAGATGTTGTTGAAGGACATGAAAGCTGTTTCAGGAAGTTTGAACCTCGCCGTCTCTGTTCTCTACATCACACTAGAGGTCAGTCAATACACACTGTACTACATGGTACTACATAGTTCCATGGTCTGAGCCGGTGGTACCTGCTTCCTGTCCACCTGTCACAATCAGCAGTGACCTCTGACCTCAGCTCGACTGCAGTGACGTGAGTCTGACATCAGGTGGAGACAGAGCTGCAGCCTACCTCCTCTTAAGATTAGGTCTAAAGGCATTCTGGGTAGTGTAGCGCACTGACTGTGTTTGTGTGTGAGTGCGTGTGTGTGTGTGTGTCAGGAGTTCCTGCAGAGGGCGCAGTTGGAGGCGGAGCTCTCAGGTTTCTGTCAGAAGTTTGGATATGATTTGCTGCTGATGATGACCATCTCTTTCACTGAGAGCAAAGAGCCAATCAGAGAGCTCGCTGTGTTCAGCCACAGCTCCACCTGCAGGGAACAGGTACACACTGATACTACACATCCTCTTTAGTTTGTACTTAGTGATGTTGTTTGTGTTTGAGTTTCCATGACAACAACAGTCCAGGTGTCCTCCGTCCGCAGGTGAGCCAGTACCTGGAGCAGGCCCGTAACCCCGCCCTTAACCTCTGTCCAATCAGCAGCCCCCATCCTCATGTCACAGCCTATCAGCAAGGTAAGCTGCAGGTCTGATCCAGGTCTTAGATTGTGATTGATGCGGGAAATTAAAATAACGCTGTGTTTGATGAACTCTGTCCTGTAGGAAACGTGTTGGCGTCTCGCAAGAAGGTCCTCCCCATTGTTAAAGATTTCCTGAAGGAGCAGGAAGGAGACGGTCGCCTGGGAGACGTGGAGGAAGAGGAGGAGTCTGGGGTCCCTCCGACCCCGATGAACAGTCTGGTGGAGGGCTGTCCTCTGGACGAAGGTCTGCCTCACATCAGCGCCCAGGACCTGGTGGAGAAGGTCAGCAAGATGGCTGACAGAGGAGGGAACTGACCTCTGACCTCTTACCTGTCACCTGTGAGGAGTCATCAGATCTGAGGATGATGAAGGTCCCACAGAGACACAGAGAGGACAGAAGAAGAGTGAGTGAGTTTGTCTCTGAGACACAGAAAGTTTGTTTTTCAATCACAAGTTGATTTATGTTTCGAACATGGACGACGTCAACAGAACCAACAGAACCCACAGAACCCGTCTGAGGTTTGTGTCCATGTGTCTGTTTTAGAATGACGTCACTTGTTGCTGTGGAATATAAAGAGTTAAACATGTTGTTCCTGTTTCCTGATCAAATACAGAAAAACATGTTTCAGAATAAAAGTGTTTGATTTTACAGACGTTAAATCCTGGAAAATAAAAACAATTAAAAACCTTGTCACAGAACGTGTTTGGATCAGAAGTAATATCAACGTGTTCCTCTCGTGTCTCAGTCAGAACCATTCACACCAAACCCAGTCGCTTTCTGAACATAAACAGACATGAAGGAGACGCTGCAGTGGTTGTGTAGAGCAGAGTTGGTCACATGACAGTTAATAATCACATGATCATGTCATGACTGATTTAGAAAGAAAAAAAAAAACAGCTTCAACATTCAAACCGCAGACGACAAAAACATGAGTGACTGTTTGTAGAAAGACGAGACGATCCAAGTGAAATTTCCCCTCCTTCCCTTTCGTTTAATAAAGGTTTTTACAAACTTATGATGATGTCTCTCTGTCTGTCTGTCTGTCTGTCTCTCTGTCTGTCTGTCTGTCTGTCTGTCTCTCTGTCTGTCTCTCTTTCTGTCTGTCTGTCTGTCTGTCTGTCTGTCTGTCTGTCTGTCACACTGCACAAAGTGGAGTTAAAGGTGCCATGAAAGTTTTCTCTGCTGCTGAACGTGGTTTCCTGCCTGGAGTGGGTGGTGGTGTCCTTCCACCTGTCTCTGTCCCTCCACCTGTCTCTGTCCGTCCACCTGTCCCTGTGTGTGAAGTGACGTGATGGTCTGATCTCAACGTTTCACAATGAGATGAAGGGCAGGAGGTCTTTACTGTGAACCATGGAAAGGCTTTTATTTTGAAACAGAGTGACAACAGATGAGTTTGCAGAAACAGGAAATTGCAGAAATAAAGTGACTAATGTGAAAACATTTCCTTTGGATGGCTGACAGATTTTATTTTGTTCAAGTTTCTTACCTCAGAAAATGTTCATTCATTTTAATCTGATCCTAAAGTAAAGTTTAATATTTTGACTTCACAGTTCTGAGATGTTAAAAAAGATATTAGCATGAGATCATGACGTGTCTCCTCCTGATTTACCTCCTGTCTCTTCCTCCTGATTTACCTCCTGTTTCCTCCTCCTGATTTACCTGTGTCTCCTCCTCCTGATTTACCTGTGTCCTGTGATAAAACATGATAAACTGTTGTCTCAGCAGCAGCAGTAGCAGCAGGCACTAGGTCCCTGAGGACTCCCATAACTTCCTCATGCTTTGAAAAGCCCTGGCAGCTGATTGGCTGACATTAATGAAGTCAAAGGGAAGCTGATCAGCTGCCTCACCTGTCTGCACAGAGCAGGCGAGTGTCGACCAATCAAACAGCGGCTCAGCTGTGAAATGCAGCAGAACCTGTCAGGCGGAGTGAGAGAGAGGGCGAGCGAGTCCCATAGAGTCAGAGTGGGAACTCCCTCAGAGAAAGAGAGAGAGAGAGGAAGCTGTGACATTGACACATACACACTCACACATACACACTCACACACAGCGGCGTCCAGCAGGTCATACATGTCGGTCAGAACAGGCTGTGACATCACTGTGACATCATGAGTGGACACACTGACGGGCACGCAGAAGACAGGTACGTTAATATTTAAAACTCAAACACTAAGATCCTGTGTGTGTGTGTGTGTGTGTGTTTCCTGTACCAGCAGAAAGAGGAAGTTTGATGAAGTTGTATTTTCGATACTGGCATTCTTTCTTCCAGGCGGTCAGTGAAGGGGTCGCTGTGGTGCATTTGCTGTCCTCACAGTGTTTTGGTTTTGTTTTGTTTATGAGCAGGAGGTGATGTCAGCATACTCCAGCTAACTTCCTGTCTGCTTCCTGTCTCTTGGTTCAGTCCAGTCCAGGTTCAGACCCACATCAGACCTGGTCTCTGTTCTGTCTCTTGGATCCAGATCAGGTTTCTCAGACAGGAAGTCTCTGCGACATGGACAGTTACATGATGCAGAGTCAGACACATCGTCTGTTTTATTCCACTCAATCCTCTTCTCTTGTCTAAACCTGGTGCCTACGTTACCCACAATGCACCTGGGTTTGAGATGTGTTATGCTAGTAGGTGCTAATATGTCCTGTGCCTGCGGCAGAAATGAGATCTGGTGAGTTCACTTCCCATGGACAATATATCAGACTCCACACAGCTGCCTTTGCAGACACTGATGACATGCAGTCATACCCCAACACCTGGAAACACCTGGGAACAGTTCAGCGCTAAGTCTCCCTGGAACAGCCTCAAACAATCTATGAACCACGTAAAGAACCCAGAGCCCCTCTTAACCCCAGGAATCTCCTGGAGCCTACTTATGAAACCACCTTAAGAACTCCTCAGAAATCCTGGAACCTCCTCAAGAACCCCTGCGCCCCCTTGAAACTCTCCTGGACCCTTCTCAAGACTTGTGGATCCTCTTCAAGTACATCTGAAACTGTCGAAACAAACCCTGAGCCCATCTCCAGAGTCTTGGAACCTCCTCTGGAAACCTTGCAGGACTCTGGAATCTCCTTAGGAAACCATGAGCGTCACTCAGTCACACCACGAGCCTCCTCTTCTTCAAGAAGAATGAGAACAACCTGAAGACCTGCTCAACCCCTCCCACCTGGACCGCCTCAAGCACACCTCAGGCACTCTTTAAAGAATCCTCGAACTTCCTTAAGCCCTGAACCCCTGTCTAGAACCCAGGAACCTGCTGGACAGGTAAAGACACCGGTAAGACCTGAGAGAGGCCTCTCACAACTCCCTGGATGTTTCAGTTCTGTTTTTTCCCTGTCTGACCCTGAAGGCAGCACATTGGAAACATGACCCCCCCACCCCACCCCCACGTCCCACTTTCTGTTCCACATCTGATCTCCTTCGCTTGTGACCTAAGCAAACACACAGGTACACAGGTGTGGCTACCTGAGTGGGTGTGTCAGATAGCGTCTCAGCTCTGCTTCAGTAACAACAAACAGAGGAACAATACAGCCCCGCCCCCTCACCTGCTCAGGTGTGTCTCTGTGGACAGTCAGAATCAGAGTAGTCGAGCAGGTTTGATCTGATTCAGATTTTACTGGAACATCGAGCTCCTCACTGGATCAACTGCATGCCACACCGAGTCACCTTCTCACACCTGACAGGTGAGAACACCTGACCGCACAACATCTCTTCAACAGGAAAACCAGGAGCTTAAAACGACAGAAAAGTAAATGGAGTCAGGTGTGTGTGTGTGTGTGTGTGTGTGATTGTGATTGTGTGTGTGTGTGTCTTCAGTTTTCTTGTGAGCTTCATTAATGTGGTTCTTGCATCACTCTCTGTCCAGACCTTCATTTCAGTCTGTACTGAGTCCAGGTCCAGGTCTGGGTCCAACACTAAGATTATTTGTTATTTTTAATGGTGGTTGAGAAGGAGGAGGGGGGGGGGGCACAGAACTGAAGGGGGGCAAAGATACTCCATGATGTGAATTAGACCTGAACCACATGTTGATCTGATTCAGTGTGACAGCACTTCCTGATGATGTCACCATCTCTGATGTCCCTCCACAATGAAACAGTCATAAAGTTCCAGTCCGGTCACAGCCAAAACCAGGCCAGTCCGGAAACACTTAGATCCAGTCCAGGTACCGTCAAATCCAGCCCAGTCACAGTCCGATCCAGTCCGGTTACTGTCAAATCCAGTCCGGTCAAAGTCTGATCCAGTCCAGTAAGAGATCCAGTCCGGACACAGTAAGATCCAGTCCAGGTCACAGAGCTGCAGCAGCTTAACAGCTATTACAGTTGATGACAGAGTGAAGGTGAAGACAGATCTGAGGTCAGTGAGTCCAGAACCAGTTCAGACCAAACTCCGGGTTTGGGTCTTTTTTCTCTGGTTTATCTGAACACGAGTAGCAAATATTTGGACCTGACACACCTCCACCTGTCTGTCGGGTTTGGAGACAATTCGTCCAATCGGAAAGCCCGTCAGTGAGAGGGTGGAGTCTGACATCATCACATTTAAAGGACTTTGTTCAACTGTCAGTTTGTGAAGGAGGAAAATGTTCCAGTCCTGACTGTCCCTGAACTCACCGTCATGTCTGCACTCTTACATCTGACTGATGACATCACGAGTTGAATGATTTTCTTCATTTCTGCTTCTTTGTCGTCAGTTGTTGTTGGTTTGACTTATGTCTCTTTTGTCCCTGCAGAGCTCCTGTAGGGGCCTCGGACCCCCCCAACATCCAGGACATGGAGCTGAGGGAGGAGTGGCAGGACGACGGCTTCCCCAGGTCTGTGCATTGATGTTTGACCTTTAACCTCTCAGAGACGCCAGACCTCTGGTTTTAACCACATTTACAGAACCTGATGACTGACTGACTTTTCTCCTGTGATCAACATGGTGTATGGTCTATCACATTTTCAAAATAAAAGAAAATTCATTCTCTGACTAAAAGCTGCTTCACAGTAAGAGTCCTTCATAGAAATGTAGTGGAGTAAAGGACAGAAGTTTACAGAATAATACTCAGGTCAATGTACTTAGTTACTGTCATCGTCATCATAATCATCATCATCATCATCATCATCAAACAGCAGCTCAGGTTTAAACCAACAGGCTCTGTTTCTATAGCTGATGATGATGATGATGATGATGGTGCCTCCATCTGCTGGTTTGTAAACTCGCAGCAGCTTTGATTGACAGGAGATATGACTATATTTAGTTTTAATCTCTTTATTTCATGTTCCTGCTCACGGCGGTCCAGACCTCTCCCAGAGGATTGTGGGAGTCCAGAGGAGGCAGCGAGCCCATCAGGAGGCGAGCAGCGACCAGGTGACCACGACACTTGGATTAATCTCCTCTTCATGGTTTCAGTATTAAATAATGATATTTTGTATTAAATATTACATTATTGTTTAATGTCTCATCATTCTGCTTCTCTTGCCATGACCCCTCCTCTCTTAGCTCCGCCCACCAGCCTCGCCCTATCAGGTACAGTTGGGGGTGGGGTTAAGAAGCGCCTGGTGGCCCCTTCTCTCAGCCTGACGCTGAGCGGCAGAGACTCTCACGACCAGAGCAATGATGGTTTCTCTGCCGCCGCCCTGTCAGCGACGCCGGACGACACACCATCACTGGACATCAACCTGGAGGCGCTGGAGACGCCATCAGACAGCGAGACAGGAACTCTGCCTGACAGCACGCATGAGCTGGAGTGGGACGGTGAGACTCATCCTGTGGTCGTCCTTGTCTAAACAACCAGAGTTTGTTTGGCTGCACTGGAAACCAGTTCACCAGCTGCTCAAACACTGATTACTGCACTAACTCCTGACCTTTGAACTCTCTCTGACAGATGACCTACCCAGGATGGGGAGGGGCAGGACTGTGGACGTGGTCAGAAACCCTGCGGAGCCATCTGAGGGTCTGATGGGAGTGGACCAGGTGGACAGCAGGGGGCGCCGCTGGAGGCGGTTCTGTATCTCGGGACAGGAATACCAGGTCAACATGAGTGTCCTGGAGCCGTACCTGCAGGTCCTGTCACACGGAGGTCAGAGGTCAAATATACTACTCACCTGAAACTAACAGCGAGGTCAGGAGGGACAGTCCCCCCCCCCTACAGGCAGAGAGCAGTAACTACAGGAACAGTGTGACATCATCCAGAAATAAAACAATTTACAATGTGTTTTCTAACGCACCTGTTCTGCTCTGTCTGTGCTTTTAATATCAAAATCAATAAAACGATTAAACCTGAGACAGCAGCGACTGATGCTATGCTAAGCTAATTAGCTTCAACAAGCTTTGGTTTCAATGACCAACTCA
This sequence comes from Seriola aureovittata, assembly GCF_021018895.1. Lineage (NCBI taxonomy): Eukaryota > Metazoa > Chordata > Actinopteri > Carangiformes > Carangidae > Seriola > Seriola aureovittata. The sequence continues at coordinate 5,368,585 of NC_079370.1, forward strand.
GTTACTCAGATGTCAGATCAATAAGTCGGTCCAGTTCTACTTTGACTGTCAGTTGATATAAGTGTGTGTCAGCCGACACCTGTAACACACCTGTAACACACCTGTAACGTGTGTTTAACTGTGACTCTTCTCTGCGTCTCCCCGTTTGTCAGGTTACTACGGAGACGGGATGAACGCCATTATCCTGTTCACTTCCTGTTACCTGCCGGAGAACACGGTGGAGGACTACGAGTACGTCATGGACAACCTGTTCAGGTGAGACCTGAGGTCACACTGGTGGTTTGGCTGCTGAGACACAGACTGAACCAGGACCAGAACTCTCAGGACTCGGCGGATGATGATGAAGAGAGTTTGAGCGGAGCTGAAGAGTCCGGTCAGATGTGTTTGACGATATTGTTGAACTGATGAACACCTGGACACAGGTGTGACACAGTGTTGTGTTTGTGGACCTGCAGGTACATTGTGGGGACTCTGGACCTGATGGTCTCTGAGAACTACGTGCTGGTCTACCTGTGTGCCATGGCTCCCAGAAACAAACTGCCGGCCATCAAATGGCTCCACCAGTGCTACACCTCCATCGACAGGAGGTACGACGGGTTCACTCACCAGGACAGCTCTGAGGGGCGGAGCTATCACGGTGTTTCCTGAGTCTGATGTTTGTGTCGTTTCTTTAAACGTGTGAAACTTCAGAAGAAACTAAACATTTTATATCATGTAAAGAAATAAGGTTGTTTCCATGACGACAGAGGTGTAACTCGTTGTGTGTCTCCAGGCTGAAGAAGGACCTCAAGGGGCTGCTGGTGGTCCACCCTGCCTGGTACATCAAGGCTCTCATCACTGTGGTCAAACCTTTCATCAGGTCAGCAACACACATCTACCTGTTCATCTGGGTAACCATAGCAACAGTCCATTACAGTTAAAGTGCAGGTAGCTGTGCTGCAGCTGATGGACAGGTGAACCTGAAGAGTTAAACTGACCACAAACCGATGACTGACGATTGATGACTAACTCTGTGGGACTCACAGTGACCGTGCTTCACAAGCTCTCTGACTTCCTGTTGCTGACCTCTGACCTCTGACCTCTGACCTGTGTCCACAGTGAGAAGTTCAGCAGGAAGATTCGGTTTGTCCAGAGTCTACATCAGCTCTCTGAGTTCATCCCCACAGACAGACTGCAGATCCCAGACACCATACGCCAGTAAGACCATGACATCTACTGGACTGTACTGTGGTTCTACTGTCTCTGTTCTACTGTCGGGTTCTGCTCTGTTAAATTACTGATGGACCCTGTTGGACTTGTCTCTCTCTCTGAGTCGATCCTCCTCCATTTCCTCTTCCTGGACTGAACTGGTCCTGATCCAAGAGGCCTCTTCAGTCCTGACTGACAGACCCAGGTATTGAACCTGTGACCCCTCACAGGTTCGATACCTTGGTGGGTCAGGACTGAGGGAACATTTCCTGTTTGACGGTAACTCTCTGATCGTCTCGCAGGTTCGACGAGAAGCTGAACAGATGACGATGACAGACTCTGACGTCGACAGACTGGATGGATCCTAAAGGTCAAAGATCAGCAGCCTCTCAGCCTGCTGACCTCTGACCTACTGCCTGTACAGAAGACACACAGAGACTCTGGGTTTATTTATTCTGTCTTTGAACTGGGGGGGGGGTAAGTTAAACTGTCTGTGGCTCTTAACTGTAAAACTCAGGTTCAAGTGTAAACACAACCAGCTGATTCACACATGCTGGAAGTATTACAGGTGTGACTCAGGTGTGACCCTGTGAGTGTATAAAGGTGGATTGACTGTATTTTTCTCTGTGTTTGTTGGAGGTTTTTCTGTTTCAGCATCAGCAGTGAACAGCTGTTTCACCTGCTCCACCATCCTCCTGTAATAAAAACATCGATCAAACTTTTTGAACAAAATTTTTCTGAGATTGTCTGTTTGTGTTTTTCTGTTCTTCATCACCAAAGTGACCATCATCATCATCATCACACCTTGTTCTTTATTTTATAAAGAGTCTATTCATTCATCAGACTGAGACCATGTACAGTGTGTTTCTGTCTCAGTCTGCTGGTGAGGAAATCTATTGATCTAATTCTGCTATTATATTCTGTCTATCGTTATTATTATTGTTATTATTATTATTATTCATGACATAAATAGTTTTTATTAGTTTATAATATTTCATGTTATCATTTAAAAAGTCCTCTTTCAGGACTTCAGGGACTCGGGTCCAAACATGTTGGTATCAGACTCACATCACTAAACTCACTGTAACACCAGATCTGATCCTGCTCTGTCAGTTCCTCCTCTGTCCAGCAGGGGGCGGTCTGCTCCCACAGCTGGGTCTCACACTGAGGTCCCAGGACCTGCTCAGGTGTCACAGGTGGAGTTTCATTTACTCTGTGAATCATGTTTCAGAGCTGCTGCATCATTTCAACTGAATGAATCAGACCCCGAGTCACTGAACAGTCAAGATCCACTTACTGGTCAGATAACAGACAGGAAGTCAGGGAATATCTCACTGATGTTAGCACGTCCTGATTAACAACCTTTACTTTCACTCCACTGTCTCTGCTGCTTTTATTCTCAGCTGTTGTTAACAAGTCTGTGGACAGGACCAGGAGCCAGGACCGGGGGCAGGACCGGGGGCAGGACCCAGGAGCCAGGCGCCAGGGGCAGGACCGGGGTCAGGACCGGGGGCCGGAGGGTCAAATTGTTCACCTTTGTTGTTGTGAATTTAAGGGCCACACAGAGAGGTCAGAACAGTGGATCTAAACCACAGGCTGCTTCTTCTTCTCTGATTGCTTGCTTGTTGTTCTTGTTCTTGTTTGTGTGTTGAGACAGTGGATCCAGGTCTATTCTGTCTCTGATGACTCTCCTGTTCAAATCCTGTCTCTTATTTATGGCCCGCCAGCTACAGGCCCCCGGCCCCTCCGCGGCACTAACTGTCCACGCGTCTTCTCTGCGCTCTGATTGGCAACATTTGACCAACCATCGCGGGCTGACCAATCAGAGAGCTCCATTCACCGGCGGCGCTGCGTGTCCACACTCTGAGCACGTGCTGCACGGTGAGCCTGTAAGGCGACACCGGGAGACCCGCTGCTGCCCCTTCTCCGGTATAAAAGTGACCGCAGACTGTTTACTGACACAGAAACAGAGAGAGTTTTCACTCATTGAACTGACTTTTATCTGATTTCACTAAACACAACTTTTACTTTAATCTTATCTCATCATTAATATTCCCGCCAGCTGAGTATCGGTCCATCATGGTGCTGTCCTCCGTCAACAAGATGAAAGTCTTCCAGCTGGTCTTCTCGGACCCCGGCAGGTCCTTCTACAGCAGCGGGGACAAACTGTCCGGCTCCGTGCAGCTGGAGGCGGCTCACACCTGCAGAGTGACCGGCCTCAGTGTCACCGCCGCCGGCTGCGCCCACGTGGACCACCGCGGCGGGAAGAACCGGAGGAGCCGCAGCCAAGAGGTGGAGTACCTGAAGTATGAGGAGGAGCTGAGGCTGGAGGAGCAGCTGAGCAGAGGTAAAGAGCTGGTCCTCAGAGACACTTAGTATGTTTATAATAACATGTTAATGTGTTTATAATAACATCATCTCACTGCACTGATCAAATAGACAAAATCACTGATAGTTATAATTAACAATATAAAGTTTAAAAACAGTAATCATCCTCCGGTCATTACATCATCATTATAATATATAATAAATAAATAATAATGCTGTGATGTCATTGATCAGATGTCAAATGAATCTGATAATTTGTTTTAATGTGTATTTTTTTATATTAACGTGTTGTATGAAACTGAATTAGAACTGATGGAGTGTGTTAGTGTGTGTGTGTGTGTTAGTGTGTGTTAGTGTGTGTGTGTTTGTGTGTGTGTGTGTGTGGAGTTGAACCTCTGCCTCATGAATCACCTCCACCTGTTTGTCCTCAGACTCTGACGGCTGCTTCCTGCTGCAGCCTGGTAAAACCTACAGCTTCCAGTTCGGCTTCGAGCTGCCGGCCCCGGGGTGAGACTGATAGACTCATCTGATAATCAGTAATGTTATTGATCCCAGCAGCTGATCTGTCCTGACGCGTCCTCTGCTCTCTCCTCAGGCGTCTGGTGTCGTCCTATAAAGGAAAGTTCGGTTACGTGCGGTACTACACCCGGGCGGTGCTGGACAGGCCTACCCAGCATGCTTTGCAGTGTGAGAGGGAGTTTGAGGTGGAGGAGCCGCTGGACATCAACAAACCCGACCTGCTGGTACGAAAACTCTCTGTGATCCAGCTCCGCTGTAGCTCTGAAACAATCAATCAATGAATCCATGAACTGATAAACAAAAGAATATTAAAATATCTCTAAGTAGCACTTACTGATGCCTGAAACCACACACACACCTCACACACCTCTGACCAGGTGACTCTGTCCCCCTCCAGGCTCCGGCCGCCGCCGCCAAACAGAAGAAGGTCACCTGTCTGTTCATACCTGACGGCCAGGTGTCCATCAGTGCTAAGATTGAAAGGAAGGGATTCTGTGAGGGAGAGGAAATAAATATAAATGCCAAGTTCGAGAACACGTGTTCACGTATCGTGGTGCCGAAGGCCGCAATCATTGCCAAGCACACTTACCTCGCCGACGGACGCAGCAAGGTGACGCACAGACAGAGGACGAATCTCAAAACAAAATGTCTCTAGGGTCTTCAAGAGATCAGGAGGTCTCTGGTCTCTGATCTCTGGTCTCTGTGTGATTCTGTTCAGGTCTTGCGTCAGAAACTGTCGGCGGTTCGGGGAAATCATATCATCTCTGGGATGTGCGACATGTGGCAGGGGAAGAGCATCAGGGTCCCCAAACTGAAGCCATCACTGCTGGGCTGTGACATCATCAAGGTGGACTACGCCCTTATGGTAAGTCATGGTCGATGACATCATAACTCTGTATGAAAAGACCAATAGAAAACTTGCCTGAACTCCACATGAGTTAATCCATCTTCATAGAGGGATCAGAGGAACTGTAGAGTAAAGAGGTGAAGAAGAGATTAGACCTGAACCAGGTCCAGATCCAGATGAGATGACGAAACAAGATGAGATTAGATTAATTAAAATGAGGGTCCTTAACCTTAAACCCCCCCCCCACAGATCTACCTGCACATCCCAGGCAGTGAGAAGCTGATGCTGGAGCTGCCTCTGGTCATTGGTACGATCCCGTTCAGCGGCGTCGGCAGCAGAACCAGCAGCATGAGCAGCCAGGCCGGGTCGCTGGGCAGCCAGGCCGGATCCCTGAGCAGCTGGTCCTCCTTCCCCTCCGCCCCCCCGAGCTACAGTAACATCCACAGGGACCTGAGAGTGGACGGGCCCCGCACCCCGCTGCTCCAGGACTACGACGGTGGGGAGGATGAGGAGGACGATGACGGGGGACTCTTCATGAGAGCACCAGAACTGCACTACCCCCCTCCCCCCGCCTACAGCGAGGTGAGACAACGACCTGAGGATCTGATTGGTTTAATCTCTTCTTCAGTGGTGTCAATCAGAGAGAAAAACATGAGATGAGATGAGACCAAATAAAAAGATGATCGGAGGCTCTTAATCAGGATCGTCGAATCTTCTACAGATGAAACGAGATAAACTGACGTTAATGAGAGAAGATCGATACAATAAGATTAGAAAGAATGAGATAAAACAAAATGAGTTCAGATTAAAAGACATTAGATGAGATTATTGAGATGAAAACGGTGAGAAATGGAACGGGATAAAATGAAATGAGATAAAACAATAAAGAATAAGATTTGAGGAGAAAGTCAGATCATATCAGATGACCTAAAAAAAAATTACATAAAATGTGAGATAAAATAAACTGATAACATGAGATGAGGTGAGATAGGATGGGATGAGATATTTCATATATATATATACTATTATATTATCAGGGATCATTTTAACCCTTGGATAGGATGACAAAATGAGATGAGACCAGGCGATAGAAATGATAGATGAGATTAGATAAATTTAATTACATGAGATGTAATGAAAATAAAATAAAACGAGATGATTAGATGAGATTAAATGAGATGAGATGAGGTTGTTCGGTGTCGTCCACCCTCCTAATCATCTTGTGTCTGGTTGTCTTCAGGTGGATCAGGACGGCGTTAACCCTCCTCAGGTTGTTCAGGTGTTCTGAGGACATCCTGACGAGGACCAGGAGACGAGTACGACGTCCTGTTAAGACCATCCATGATCTCGTCACAGTTTCCTGATGGGACTCTGAGCTTGGCGCTCACGTGACTCGTTATCTGACCTGTCTGTTATTCCCCGTCGGTTCAAGACTGAAGCGTGGAGCTTGGTGATGACGATGACTCAGCAGTTTTCTGTCAGTGACGCAGATGTTTTCTGTCAGTGACGTAGATGTTTTCTGTCAGTGACGCAGATGTTTTCTGTCAGTGACTCAGATGTTTTATGTCAGTGACGCAGATGTTTTCTGTCAGTGACGTAGATGTTTTCTGTCAGTGACGTAGATGTTTCTGTCAGTGACGCAGATGTTTTCTGTCAGTGACGTAGATGTTTCTGTTTTGTTGTGTAGGTAAACTCAGAGGAAAAGTTTTGTTGTGAAAAGTGTTTTTGATATTTGCTGTCTCTCAGTCCAGTGTTCGGATTGGTTGTTTTGTACAACAAGAGTTAAAGAAAGTTTTATACATTTTGTAAATAAGATGTTTATTTTTTTTACTCAGAATAAATCCATTTTCAAACTGTCCCTCCTGATCCCAGCGTGTTTCACCACAACAAATAAAACCTAAAGTACTCTTCAAGTACAGATGACGGTAAACAACAACAAGCACAACAAAATCACCACCAAGTCTTACTGTATAAGGTGGTTGATGCGTTCATGACCTCAGGTAGAAAATCAGTCATACAGCCATCGTTACATGTGCAGTTCAGCTCTCAGTGATCATACAGAAAGAGTAAGCACTGTCTGAGAAGGGACATGGCCTCTGGCAGTCATCAGCTAACTCAGTCTCTAGGGCTTATCACCCGAGGAGGTGCGCGAGGGGAGGGTGGAAACACGAGCTGGGGGGGTCCCTCTTGGAAAACGACCCCCCTCCTAGAACTGAAACAGAAAGACCACGAGAGTTATTTAAAGCTAAATTAAAGCTAAAGCTATTACACTTTCTGTATAATCACTGAGAGCTGAACTGCACATGTAACGACAGCTGTATGACTGATTTTCTACGTGGGTCCATGAACACATCACCACCACTCACAGTTAATACGAGCTAATACATCAGCAATGATAATCGCATACTTTAACACTGACAGGAGCCATTCTGCATAATGACAACTTTTACTGTAAACAAGGACCTTCTGTTGGTCAGCACTGTGACCTGTAACACAATATGTTTACAGTGTTGTCACTACATTTACCCGAGGACAGGTGTGAATACCTGTCACACTGCTGGACTTCAGTAAACTCAGGTTTGACCCGAGTGTTTCCTCCAGCACCGTAAAATCATCATCAACACTGTATGTACCTGACTGTGTTTATGTAATTGTCATGATGCGTTTGGCGCTGTCAGTGAGTGTGATGGTGGAAGTGGGATAAAGGTCAGAGGAGTCTGGTCTTTGTTTGGACAGATGCACAGAGACACATTTAGACTCAGTGTCTCTGGATCAGGTCTCGTCTCTGCTCAGTGAATCTGTCTCCGTCTCATTTCTGTAAAACACTTTTAGACAGAAAAAAATGTGAAGTCACAACATTTTGTGAAAAGATAGTTTTGAGTGAGGATGTTGTCTGTGAAGGAGAACACTTATAAAGACACTTAATGACACTTTTCAAAAGGAACTAAAGTTTTTAGAAAGAAAACTTTTTTGAATCAGATTCAGTCTCTAACGCTGCCTTCAGGGACCTCGGGGTCTGCTACATCTACTAACTCAGTCATTCAGCCTGATGCTCCTTCTCAGCCACTGTCCTGCTCTTTGTTCCAGAACCTGTTGAGGATGCATCTCTTCAGAGAGACCTGCTCTCCTCACACCTCTGACAGCCTCACCTGTCTAACCAGTTCTGACTGTGAACTTCAGGTGAGTAAATGTAAATGTAAATATGTAAATTTAACAAATAATGAAACCTTTAAAAATAACAATGTTTTTACCAACTGAAACGTCTTCAGGGGTTTAGACCTAGTTTAAAGCTCAGGTCAGTCCTGAAGGAGTGTGTGTGTGTGCGTGTGCATGTGTGTGCATGCGTGTGCGTGTGTGTGTGTTGTATGAGCAGTGTAATCGGACTCTGTTGTTTACTGCGACTGCGACAGCTGTTCACATCAGAATCTCCTCGGTGTGACCTCTGACCTCTTGACAACAACACATCAACACACTGTAGCTGCACAGAGACTCACACATACAGCACATATCACACATCTACTTTCAGTTTGGACTAATCTTAGTAACACGTGTAAACAGACCTGGACCCTGGACCAGAACCACATCCTGCAGATCTGCTCTAATCATGTTACATTTGGCCTCGATACGTCTCGGCCTCGAATGTCTCCTCTGCTTTCTCTTTTTTTTGGAGCTGCAGTCCTCCACCTGCAGGACCAGCAGCCCGGCATCACTCTCATTGGTCGGCAGGGTATCCCAGGCTGCGTGTGATTGGCTGATGCCCGGAGATCACTCGTTCAGAGAGTGCTCGGGCATCTGAGTCAGCGCGGCCGCCCAGATTCCTCTTTCTGTTTCCACATTTAGAAGCACTGAGCTAACGCTAACGAATGAAACTGGGTCCTGCTGCAGGTCAGCGCTCATGTTAACCAGCCACTGTGAACACACAGCCAGCCAATCACAGCGAGGCACATAATTAACAAGCCAAAGCTTAACGAGTGTGGTGTGCTCGTTAAAGTTGAACTAATAATCTCAGTTTATTTCATTCAGGACTCAAATTCCCACGACAAATTCCCACGACAGGAAATAAGCTTCATAGAAAGAGTTTCCAAATTAAGAGTTTAAAGATAGAGGTGAAATTTGAACTGACCTCAGATCAGAGAGGACTTCCTGGAAGAATATGAAACAGGCAGAGGGACAGAGACACAGACTCTGTTGCTATGGTTACCCCCCTCTTCAGCTGTGGCACCCATCATTGCTGAATGACATAAAACACATCACTACTGGAGCTCCAGCACAAGAAAGTCTCCACAAACACCAGGTTTCTGAAGTTTCTGGTTTTATTCTACGACATAAAACACGTCAGTAAATTCCCCATTCCTGATTCTTGAAGCTTTTATATTCTCTGTTGCTATCAAGCATCTGAATGAGACGACAGAGGTTTTAGGGGACGTTAAATGTCATTATGTTGAACATGAAAATCGATCTACTCACCAGTCCACCTTTAGAGCCTCGTTAACTCAGCAGTCCACCTTTAGAGCCTCTCTGTGTGTTTATACAAACCGTCACTAACTCTGTCAGAGGAAGAGCTTTTGTAGAAGAGGTCAGAGAGGAATCAAACTACAAGCTGAAGTTTAGTGGTGTTGATGTTGACGTCATGTGACCCTGGTGAAGTTGGTTTATAGTCCAACATTAGCTTTTTTTACTTCTCATTGTTTTGAGGCTTCAAACATCAAACAGTGATGTTCATTAGTGAAGATGATGCTGCTGAACTAAACCTCAGGATCAGAAAACTGTTGTTATTTTCTCTAATAATCCAAAACACAACGGAGAAATCCTATTGGCTGTTTGTGGAGGGAACCAGGGTGAAGCTAACTTCAGGTGGACCACAAACATACTTCATCCTGCTGCAGTCTATAATCCTGGTAATGACACAGTTAACTGTAACATGAACCAGTAGAGAATCTACTCTCTCTGATTGGTCAGAACCCTATAATCTACCTGGAGTCACCTCTGTGCAGGTTGGTGATTGGTTTGTAGTTTTCAACAAAGAAAGAGAAAGTAAAGAAGCGGAGCAAGTCAACAGGAAGCAGGTTGAACAGGTTGGACAGATTCCTGATCATCGATCAATATGTTTGTCATCCGGCTGATGATTGTCTCTCTGTTCGTCCATCAGGTGATGAGTTCAGGTAACAAACTCCTGCTGTAAACTGCTGTTTCTGTCTTGAGTGTTACACTGATAGTGAAAATGGTTCTGACACAGCAGCTGCTCTTATTAGTCAATCGGTCTGATCACAGATCAATGACCAACTGTTTATCTGTCAGTTGACTCAGACCTGATAATAAACCTGGGCTGTTTATCAGACCCTGTGGACCACTTCATTGCTGCTCTGAGGGTCTTTCAAAGGAGGGAAGTCTGCTGCTGAGACCTTTGCGTGTCTCTGAGCTTTTCTAACATTATTCACGTTTCCCATGATGCTTTGTTCCTCCCAGGTTCAGGACGACACTCCCTGTGGGTGCTGGCCTCCTACATCTCAGGGACGACCCCGTTTCCAGAGTTCTCTGTGGTCCTGATGTTGGACGACGTCCAGGTGGGTTACTATGACTCAGAGCTGGACCGAATGACGAGGGTCGGCAGGGCAGGTGAGGAGGGGGCGGAGCTGGGCCTGCGCCAGGAGGTCGTGTCCGTGTTGCGGGAAATGTTCTCCAACATGGGTAGGAGGCTGACGCTGGTCAAACACCGCTTCAACCTGACGTCGGGAGTCCACGTCCAGCAGAGAGTGACGGGCTGCGAGGTGCTGGAGGACGGACAGCCGGCGCTCATCATGTTCAGGGACGGGTCCAACGGGCAGGACGCCGACAGCCTCATGTACAACATGACACACTTCACATACGCCGGCAGGGAGGGCGGGGAGATCCAGTGGGACGCTGTGAAGAAGACATACTTCCAGATGCTCTATTCAAATATCTACCTGCCCCTCTGTGTCCGGACTCTCAGGACCCTCCTCGACAGGGAAAAGCACCTGGTGATGCGTCGGGTCCGACCTCGAGTCCGCCTCATAAATAAACAGGTAGTGGGCGGGGCTCAGGTCACCTGTCTGGCTACAGACTTCTACCCTCGCCACATCAACCTGACGCTGCTGCGGGACAGCCGGCCCGTGGACGAGGACGAGCTGACCGGCGGCTCAGTGCTGCCCAACGGTAACGGCCTCTACCAGGTGAGGAAGACGCTGACGGTCGGCAACGAGGAGCTGCGGAGAAAACACAACTACACCTGCACCACCTCTCACCTGAGCCTGGACAACCGGCTGGAGGTGAGCTGGAGGGCCGAGTTCTCCCGCTCTTACAGGGTTCACATCATCTCTGCTCCTGTCGGCCTGATGGTCGCTGTCCTCCTGCTGCTGGTGCTGCTGTGGAGGAGGAGGAGGAGCAGGAGGTCAGAGGGCGTCGCCATGGAAACACAGGAGCAGCCAGAGGAGCATGAGCTCTAAATGAAGAAAGGTGATTCAGACACAGAAACAATACACACCAGGTGTGTGCAACCTGCAGCAGGGTTACACCTGAGCAGGTGATGTCACCTGTGGAGTCTTTATGGATGAAGACCCGTGAAAGACGTACCAATACCTGATATTCATACTTTTCTTTTCATAGTTATTTTAACTAGTTCCTGTAGTTTCATGTGTAATCTGCATCATATCTTTATGGAGTGCTTTCTTTGTCAAGTCTTTGAATTTGAACTATTCAGTGAATACAGCTGGCGGATTAATGCAGTACAGTAGAAGTATACAGTAACCAGTAAAGTACCTCCAAACTGAAACTGTAGTAATTGTACTTGAAGTAATTGTACTCAGTTTTCAGGACTGGACTGTGTGGTAAAGATACTGTCTCAACTAATGGGATCAATAATGATTTAAAAAGGTAAAAAGTGTTTTTCATCACCACAACATAAAGCCATTATATAATACCTTTAATGATGCTGTGTGAGTATTGTCCTCCTCTGGACCAAACAGCCCCCTGCCACTCTCGACCTGCCCACCAGGTGTCCTCAAACTGATTCTCAATCCCCTTAGCTGCACCCTCACACACCTGTAACAGAGTCTAATATGCAGCAGTAGTATGTGGATTATAATTTCACAAAACCTGTATTACTAGTTGTGACGTGTGACCTTGTGTAGTGCACTAAGATAGTGTTGACATCTATCTATCTATCTATCTATCTATCTATCTATCTATCTATCTATCTATCTATCTATCTATCTATCTATCTATCTATCTATCTATCTATCTATCTATCTATCTAAATTACCTGCCGTCAGTCAGTGACGTCACGTGGCGACCTTTGACCTGAGGTCATCCATGATGTGCTCTAACTTTTAATGGAGCTGCCACCGTGTCGCGGGACGTCGCAGACAGACACTCGGCGGGAGACACGTTGGGGTTTTATTTCACTCTCGAAGGCGGGAAACTCCAGCTGCCGGTGAGTGTGTTTACAGCGGTTTATGTGCGCGTTGTATCGCTGTACCTCTAAGTGGGCACGCGCACCTAAGCAACCGTTAGCCGTTAGCCGCCAGCTAATGACACAGTTGTGTTGCGAGGGAAAAACGGAACAGGTTTTGACCGGCGACCTTTGTTGTTAACGGTGAACTGTATTTCTGTATTTGAGTCGTCTTAGAAAATGTCATTTTACTGTCAAGTAGCGTTAATGCTAGCTAGCGGCTAATTTAGCTAATCCCACTTGATGGCGCCGACTATTTACTGGAGTTTACTAACCTGCTCCCGCTTTAGATGCAGGTGTAGTTTAACTTTAACCAACTTGTATTTGTGCTGTTTAAACATTTGATAGGTTTTATAGTCACAGAAATACTGAAACTGAATATAAACATAAATTCATTATTTCAATATTAATGACTTTATTTATGTCATTATAGATCTACAAATAAATAAGGACAGATTGTGGCTCAGTACTATGGAGCAAACATAATGTCCTGGAAGATTCCTGGAAAAGGTAAGACATGTCTGTTTTTTGTGGAAGGACTCATAAAACTCCAGGTATGGTTATTACCACGGTTTTTGGTTTCAGGGAATTCCAAATTTCATCATGCTTCTTATTTACCTGGTAAGAAAAAGTTAACAACTGTTTGATTTAAAGTCTTTAAAAAAAGAGATTCATGAATGTGTTTCTTAACAGATTACACACGAGACAATAGTGGTTCTCCTGTTCAACTACAAGTTATAACACAACTGCTTACAGTCTGTTAACCAGCTCTGCTTTCGTCCTGCTGAGGCATCTTCCCTGGATGCCAGAATTTGCAGAACAGCTCGGTCTCCTTATTTAATTTTCTAGGAATGGATAGATGAAGAAGAGGTGGATTGATTTTGTGAAGATTCAGGTTAATGGAGAGCTGAGGTTCAACACCAACACTTGCCTCTGCAGTCACCATTTTACAACAGGTAGTTTTACAAACAATAATCTGAGACAAACTGTGATTCAGAGAAGGGGACAAACTGATTATGTACCTCCTCAGCCTTCATCCCCCATGTCATGCCATCATCATCGTCGGTACATGCCCACGTATGAGTGTAAGTTTCATTGTTTGCTTATGTTATAATTCTAGTATGTGACTTAGTTCATTGTAAATCTACTAAATTCAGTTGGAACTAATGTGATTTTACATGATGTAGCTTAGCATTTCTTCCATGTAATGTTAGCACTGTTAGTGCAGGTAATGGGCTAATGGCCTTATTGTAGGAAAATACTCAGCTAGTCCACAGATAGTCCTCTGTGTTCAACAGTCATATAGTTTTGACAAGTAATTATATGCAGATCATGTTTTTATGTTTGTGTGTAATGGTCAACACGGACTGAGGGACACCTGGTCTAGCTAGGAGGGTGTAACATTATCGTTAGCACCCACCAAACAGGATGTTTTTTTTTGCTTGCTAGCGTGTAAGGTTAGAACTGCCAAACCTACCAGTCTCATTGGCAGGTAGATATTCATAATGCTCCACAAAATGACAGTGTATGTTGTGACTTTGGCTGTAGGTTTGCTTTGAATTGATAAATACCTTTTTATAAAGCAATTTTTTAGTTCAAAACAGTCAGGGATTAAGATGATATTCCAATATTTCTCCTGTCAAGTCAGGAACCACTGACTCAGACAGAAACTGAGTGGCAGGTAGAAATAATCAGTGACGTCCTGTATACCAACGTTTTGTCGTGTAGATGCACTTGTCCTGCCCACTAATATATAATGAAACAAGTGCTGCTGTCTTGCTGTCACTGTGTCTTAAACAAAGTGCTCTGGGATGCTCTCACCTCGAGTGAAACACAGCTGTTGTATTTCTGTATTTCAGACATTTAGAATTTGCAGAATTTAGGTATCTTTCTAAGTTTTCCAACACTTCAGGTGATCCTCTGCTGGTTTTATAGCTACAGCCGGAAGCTTTGACCAGCTTTGAGATTCCTCCATCTGTCATTAGATTCTGGCACATCCTTCAGCTTTAGTTGCAGCTCCAGTATTTCCTGTTCACACTGTACAGAAAACAACCACACCTAGATTACTCTTATAACTCAATAAAAGATCTGAATCTGAAGTATGCGGAGGGCGGGAGGTGCAGGTTGAAGCAGACTATAATATAGAGATGAAATGAATTTATTCACTGACAGAATTTAGGCAGAGACAACACTCAACACATCCACCGCCTGTAAAAGAAAAATATGGCACATCGTCAGCTTGGTAAATTCATTTACAACTCTTTTCATTTCATTTGAAAGACTCATATATATTTCTATAACAATTATCAGCTTGATATTCGTTTTAAAATGCATTTATATTTGCTATGTTTTCGTTCGTTATCAGCCTTGACTATCAGTGGTGAATACAACATGGATAATGAATTGCAGTGTTACTGACCTTGTTGTCTTTTCTAGCAGCTGTTACTTACTTACTTACTTGCTTACATTCTGCATTTTAATGCTACAACTATCTTTGCTGTTCCTCGTTCTTAGTATTTTTTGCAACTTATCAGTGACAAGACAATCTGCTTCCTCTTTACACCGCCTCGCGTGTTCCCAGTGTACGTGGTTGCTCAGGTGTGTATGTGTTTTTAGGTGTGATAGTATGGACAGTGATCGTTTCCGTTTTAAAATGAAAACAAATACAGTTGACACAGCCTTACTATCATCTTGTGGGCAGGTTGGTTTGGCTTCATGATCATAGACAACAAAGTGATATGGACCATAAAATGGACCATGGGTGAGTCTCGGTTTCTCCTGAAGTCTACTATCATTGCCATTGTCTTGAGAGAGTTCAGCTGCAGGTTGTTATGCCTGCACCAGGTCAACAGATGGTCAATCCCCCCTATAGGTGGACTCCCCACCAGAGTCCAATGAGGGTGGGTCTGCAAACTTCAGGAGCCTGACAGACTGATGGTTGGAGGAGCAGGTGTTTGTGTACAGGGAGAAGAGCAAAAGGAGAAAGGACGCAGCCATAGGGGGAATCCAATGGTCCCGGAGTCCGAGACATGTTTCCCCAGCTTCACATGCTGCCTCCTGTCAGGCAGGAAGTTAGTGATCCAACTACAGGTGGAGTCAGGCACGCTTAGTTGGGAGAGCTTATCTTGCAGCAGAGCCGGGATGATGGTATTCAAGGCAGAGCTGAAGTCCACAAACAGGATCCTGGCAGAGGTCCCTTAGGAGTCAAAGACCCTGTTCAGACCTAGTATTAACATCTGTCTCAGTGGACAGCTGTAAGTTCAGGTGTGAATGCACCCAAGATGCATTAAGGACGCATTTGAGAACCGATCACTCAGACCACATTCAGAGGTGTGTCCGCATTCTTCTAGCAGTGTGAATGCAAATGTGTCCTGGCCACATTGAAGGACTGCC
Source organism: Seriola aureovittata (assembly GCF_021018895.1). Lineage (NCBI taxonomy): Eukaryota > Metazoa > Chordata > Actinopteri > Carangiformes > Carangidae > Seriola > Seriola aureovittata. The sequence continues at coordinate 5,384,328 of NC_079370.1, forward strand.
TACTCAACTGACGTCCTCTGCCACAGTCTGATTTGTCCCGCCACAGTTTCATAATGAACAGAAAATATTTTACTATTTCAAATGAATAAAACTTTATTTCATCATAAGACCTGTGTGCGGCACATTACTTCGCTCAACCCGTGCTCTCCCTCTCTTGTTCGCTCTCTCTCTCTCACTCACAATCACAAGCACATTGACAACAGGTCCGTCGCTTGCCTAAAAACAACAACATATACCTGTTAATTTGCATATAAAGCAGGAAATGAGCTCCGAACACAAGTGGTCAATCAAGATGCATGTAGAGATGCATTTTAAAGCCAGGTTTGATGTGCTTAAAGCTGACCACTTGTGATTGCATTAATGAAGACGCATGTTAATACCAGGTCTGAACAGGGCCTAAGTGCTGGAGGATGAAGTGAAGAGCCATGTTGACAGTATTGTCTACAGACTTAATGGCTTTGTTGGCAAACCACAGGGGGTCCAGATGTGTGTTGGTGATGGCTTTGAGGTAGGAAAGCACAAGGTGCTCAAAAGACTTAATTACTGCAGAGGTCAGGTAATCATTAAGTCCTGTGGTCCTTGTTTTTGGGGGATCAGGATGATGGTGGAGGATTTGATGCAGGCAGGCATGTGGCATCCTCTAGTAAGGTGTTAAAGATGGAAAATCTTCTATTTAGTGGAGCAGTAATTTCCATAATAACCATCAGCATTTTCATTAAAGGGCATAAATTTGGCAACTGAAACCACAATGATTTTTGACAAAATGTGATGTAATTTCTACAGAGAAATGAACTCTCTTTGAATGTGACTTCATTTGGAACCAGAGGTTTTTTCGGACCCAGTATTTAGTGGCTGTCAGTGGTATTTCACTTAAAAATACTTCCAAACTGGCTTCAGTCTGACACTGTGGTAGGAACTGCTTGTACAGAGTTTGGACTCTAAAGGTAAAACTTGGTTGCTTTCAGGGTTTTATGTGCGAGAATGGTGCTGACAGAGACACAATGGTATAATTTTGAATTAAAGTTTGCCTTTTACAACATCAATGATGTCTTTTGAATTTCTCCAACAGAGGCAAAGGGACAGGAGCTCAGGATTGCACTTGTTGGGAAAACTGGAGCCGGGAAGAGCGCAGTGGGAAACACCATCTTAGGGAGGAAGACTTTTAGATCTAAGATGTCCATGTCCTCAGTGACATCAGAGTGTCAGAAGGAAACAGGAGCTGTTGCTGGTCAAACACTGGCTGTTGTTGATACTCCAGGTCTGTTTAAAACCGAAAAAAAAGAAAAGGTGGTCAAAGAAGAGCTCGCTAAAGCCATCTCACTTGCTGCTCCTGGTCCTCATGTGTTCCTGATCGTGATCCAGCTGAACAGATTCACAAAAGAAGAACAAGAAACAGTGAAAATCCTTCAGGAGGTGTTGGGAGAAAATGCAGGAAAGTACACTGTGGCCTTGTTCACCCATGGAGACGCCCTGAAGGAGGAGGGAGTCTCCATAGAGACATTGATTAGTGAGAATCAGCTTCTCCGTGACTTCATCAGTCAGTGTGGTGGAGGTTACCATGTGTTTGACAACAGAGACAAGGATCTCCTTCAAGTCACTGAGCTGGTGAGAAAGATCAACAGGATGGTTCAGAGAAATGGAGGAAACTGCTACACCAATGTAATGTTCGAAGCAGCTGAGAGAGCCATAAGAGAAGAAATGGAACGTCTGTGGAGAGAAAATCCAGATATTGATCAGGAAGAAGCAAGAAGACAGGCAGAGAGAAACAATTCGTTTACTACAGGTGTTGGATTCGCTGCTGGAGCAGCTGCTGGAGCAGCTGCTGGAGCTGCTGTTGGATTAGCTGTTGGAGCAGCTGGAGCAGCTGGAGCAAGCATTGCAAGTAGAGTGGGACCTTTAGTGGTAGCTAAAGCGGGAGCTGCAGTGGGAGCTGCATATATGGCACTGAATGAGAGGGCCTGCATCATACAGTGATATTCGATATTACTTATCCATTAGCTGCGGCTCATAACAGGGAATTGTCATGGTAACAGTTTAATCTTTATTTTAGTGTATGATCTTTATCAGCCTGTTGTTTTTCTTTGTTCACTTTATTGATTATGAGCTTCTTCATTAATCATTGACTGTTCATCATGTTATTAATGAGAAACCTTCTAATCCTTTAATGTAAAACGATCAACGTCATATTTTGTAATAGAAGCTGTAACAGACTTCAGACACACTGCACTTGTTTTGTTGAATTATACATCATTAATCAAAAAGAAGAAACAAGAATTTTCTGGTGTCGTCAGAGGAGGTGATGTGAAAAAGGAAAGTTTTAAAAGGCTGGAATTAAAAAGTCTGCAGAAAAGAACAGTGAGATTTTGTTTCATGTATCTTCTTATCATTTACCTGTGTAATAACATGTTAATAAATAAATATTCCAAATGAAAATCTGTCTCAAGACTATTATTGTTCAACACATTTATTTGATTAACAGATTTTAACATTATTGGTGTCAAAATGTTTTCTCTCTTTAACTGTTTTAAAATCATGTAGGATGATTGACTGTGTTGAAAGTACAGTGCTCTGACTCCTGGTGGTCAGGTGGTATCTCACACTGTCACATGTCTAATCACCTGTGTTGTTTTCAGGGTGTAGCTCTGACCTGAGGGTGGTGCTGGTGGGTCAGGAGAGAGTGGGGAAGAGCTCAGCAGGAAACACCATCCTGGGAAAGAAGGAGTTCGACTGTAAGTTCAGTTCCTCACCTCTGACGCTGAGCTGTCAGAAGAGAGAAGGTGATGTTCAGGGTCGCAGAGTTTCTGTGGTCGACACCCCCGGACTCTTCAGCTCTCAGCTGTCTGAGGAGCAGGTGAAGACACAGCTGGAAGAAGCACTAAAGCTGAGCTCTCCAGGTCCTCACGTCTTCCTCCTCACCATCCAGCTCGGAAGATTCACTGAACAGGAACAGAAAGGTCTGAAGACTCTGGAGAAGATGCTGAGTCCTAATGTCTCTGAACACACTATGGTGTTGTTTACCTATGGAGACCTACTGGAAGATGTTGACAAGGATCAGTTCATCAGAGAAGACAAGAACCTGCAAGAGCTGCTGAAGAACTGCAGCGGCCAGTACCAGGTGTTCAACAACAAAAAGATGGAGGACAGGGATCAGGTCAAAGAGCTGTTTGACAAAATAGATTCAGTCTCTGAGGGAGGACGATTGATTTATGAGACAAGACCTTGGTTATTGAATCTAATCATCAGAGCTGGAAGGATGGTTTATCACAGTCACTGGTGGTTATTTAACACCATCTGTAACTTATTCGGATGGTTACTGAGACACATGATGTAATGTACATCAATGTACAGAGGTCAATATTTTTTCTCTTCTGTCGAAGTCAGATCATGTCAACCTGAACAGACCCCCCACCATTTTTAATTCACCACTCTTACAAATGTGATCAGTTCATTATCACATTAATATATATAAAGGCTGGGGACATATTGAAGGGCTATTGCTCTAACCTGAAAAATACGCAACCTGCCAAATGTAAGGGCCTAACAGCCATCACCATGTACCTGAATGATATAAAGTATGCTCATTTAACTAATCACAAATCAGTTTTTAATGTATCAATTGTTTTAAACTTGAAGAGATTAATAAAAATCTAAATATTGCACACAGCCAGTCAAGTTCTTCTAACCTAGAGTTCAGATGATGGAGCCGTCTCTGAAAGAAACTTCCTACTATAATTCTGTCCATAATGTACCTTTAGAATAACACTGTGCACAGTATCTTCCTCTTCAGTAACCACTGTTCCTGTCATGGCCGCTCTACAGTAACTCACTCTGTATCACCAGCCTCATGTACCTGTGTGATGTGTCTCCTGATGCTCAGCATCTCTCACTGTCTCTTAGCTTGTTGAAGACAACTGGACTCGCTTGAGGTTCTTTAAGAAGTTTCACCTCTCATCCGAAAGGTTTCTTCAGTCCAAATGTCTTCGTAAAGAGATACATGATTACAGAGTCACCACTTCGTAGTATTTTGTGTAAGTAAACTTATTATTGAACAATACAAGGCAGGCTTAAATGAATGGAATGAGTGACTCAGTATCACAGTCAGTTGAAAAATGTAATCATGTGCTTGTTGGCAGCTTTGAATTGAACTGAATCAACCAATCCTTTAAGCTATTGCGTTGTTTTATATTTCCAGACACCATCCAGTGTCTGTGACGGTTCGATGGAACATCCTGGTTTTCATGTGTGAGACAGAGTCTCTACAGGTTGATGGGGTTGGGAAACATCATGTACTGTAGGTATTTAGAGGAGAGTTGTATCTCTGACTTTAATCATGTTGTGTGAAAGTTTCTATTGACAACAACAATAAAGGAACATTTCTAAACTCTTATAAACCAGATGATTCACATTCAAGAGTAAATTCACCAAAGTCATGTTTTAACATTTAATAGAAATGATTCTCTACAACATATGAAAACATCTTCCACAAATGCAGCATCTTAAGAGATTCTTTTATCGATTGCTTGATTGATCAGCTGCTGTGTTTAATTACCAGTCTGTTTATTGTCTCCTGGATCTGAATGTGGTTTTCTTCTGTGGGTTAAACTCTCACAGCTGCGCCACCTGCAGGCCACTTCAGTCCTCTACAGTCTGGATCAGTTCATACATCAGGTCTTTATAAACCTGTTTAACTCCTCGTGTAGCTGCCGTTTATTTGTCCAACAGCCAAACAGAACAAGTTCAGAACAATAAAACTCTGGTACAAAAGGTTAAAAACTCATCAGCAGAGCACAGGTACATCAGTGCAGGTTCAACGCCACCACAGGAAACAGACTCCACCTTCACTATAAAAGTCTTTAAAACCAAATGTCAAACAGCTGCTGGACGGTTCGTCTGCAGGGACCGTGGACACAGACCACCTGGTCTCACCTGCAGTAAACAGTTATTAAACACTGCATAATAAAAAAGAGAGGGAGTGTGTGTGTGTGTGTGTCTCAGTAAATAGCCTCGTCCATGTTGTCGTCACTGTCTCCTCCGAACTCCTCTCCGTTATCGAAGTACGACATGATGTAGTCCGTCTCCTGCAGACGAGGAGCGGGGACAGAAAACACTAAGTCCAACAGGCTGAAGATCAATAACTAACAATAATCTTGAGAGAATCTTAATTATTTTACATTGATTAATTAAACACTAATATTGTTTTTTTTTTCTCACCTCCTCAAACTCTTCCTCATCGTACTCCTCCTCTCCCTCAGCCTCCTCTTCCTCCTGTTTCTTCTTCTCTTCTCCCTCCTCTTCATCTGAACTCTGCTGCTCCTCCTTTTTCTCCAGAGTCTGACGCAGTTAAGGTGGAAATGATTGTTAAGGTGGAACAGCAGCTGAAACTTTGAGCCAGTTAATTATGTATAATATGATTTAATATAATTCATGCTTCTTCACCTCCAGATTGAGCAGAACTTCCTCTTTCTCTTTGACTTGTTTCTTCTTCAGACCAGGCTGAACTCTGTCAGAGCGACTGACCGCCACCGAGACGCCTGAGGAGACAGAGACAGTCAGTCATCATTCATCCATTCATCAGTCATTCATCCATCAGGAGAACATCTGTCTACCTGACCATCAAAACAGCTGTGACAGAGAAAATCAAAACCAGAGTCAGACATGAACAGTTCGTCTCCGTTTTCCCAGCATGCAGCTGTACACCAACATGAGACGTTAATATGTGGTTGAATGGAGTTTGTGACGTCAGGTGACCAAAAGGACAACGACTAACACCCATGTCACTTGGACGACAGCTGACTGACGTTTTGTTGGTTTTAACTTGATCAGGAACCGAAACCAGCGTCTTCGAAACGTTTCACGACATGTTGACAAATAAAATACTGACGTTCTGATCGTGAGCAAAACCCGACGTCTGATAAACGTCACTGTGTTAACTCGCTAATGGACTTTTATTTCCAACCAAAATGTGATGTCTTTCTGGTGCTGGGTTGACACGTGTTGGTGAACGATGGAACAGGTCCAGGACCTTAGTCTTCTGTGTCGAATGACTTCGGACATGTTGGATTTCTATCAATATATTCATCAATATATTGGAAAAACAGAACAGCTGAGAAGAAACGATTTAACATAAATCTTTATTTTTATCCAGATTATGAAAACAACAATTTAAACATGTAGTACTGCAGCACTGACCCAGAGTGTATTTAGAGTACTGCTTGTGTTTATAATACTGCATGTATTTAGAGTACTATGTGTGTTTACAGTACTGTGTGTGTGTGTTTACAGTACTGTATGTGTGTGTTTACAGTACTGTGTGTACTGACCGTCTCTGCGAGGTTTCCTGACGTGGACTCGGAGCTCTCTGGGGAATCTCTTCCAGTCTGAAACCACAACAGAACATCAGAGAGCAGTTCATGGTAAACACACTACTACTGATACACACTGTAGGTACACACTACTACTAATGATACACACTGTAGGTACACACTACTATTAATGATACACACTGTAGGTACACACTACTACTAATGATACACACTGATACAAATGAAGCAGAAAAAGTAAAAACTGATTAAAACCAGCGAAGAACAAGTTACAAAGAGTCAAAGACTAAAAAGAACAATTCATACATGTTTGTTATATATGAAATGCATTAATATTAAACAGTAGAAGAACATCTTTTATTTTGTAGCAACAGATCAGACTATGACAGACTGCAGCTGAGTTTCTCTTCCAGATGTTTTTCTTCCAGATGTTCCTGCAGCTGGAACCAGTATTTTCTAAATCGTCCTGATGCTGCAGCTGCTTCTCCTCCGTCTGAACTGACCCTCAGCTCCTGATCGTCATGACGACACTTAGTGTGATTCTCTTCCAGGAGGACAGAGTCATGATGGAGTCGTCCGGCACTGACTGTCCCTGTTAAAGGACCAATCAATCGATAACAGGTGTGTATTGATCAGATTGATGTCTCACCTGGAGTCCAGTCCAGCAGACCGTCTGTCTGCTCGTTGCTGTGATACTTATCAGAGTACCTCTCCACATCTGGACAGGAAACACAGACAAGACCTTCAGCACAATAAAACTAATGTTCAGGAGATTATTGCTGATGTTTATTGATCAGCTGATCCAGGACCTGCTGTCAGCTGATTGTTGTTTACATTTCATACATCATGTTTATTTATGCCTAAGTGAAAGGCAAAGTATTGATTATCGATGTGATGTGTTGTTCTGTGTGTGTGAGCCTGTGAGTTTGTCTTTCTGTCTTTGTGAGGACCAGTTCTAGTTTAAACCAGCGTCATGAGAAGTCCAGTGTGAGGGTTCAGACCTGGTTTTAAGGTTCAGATTAGAATCAGGTTTAGGTTCGGGAACTAGAGAAAACATTATTCCAGCTGAAGGTCCTCACAAGTACAGAAAGCAGAGGGTGTGTGTGCTGTGACCTCTGACCTCTGTGTGCAGCAACTGGTTGGATGAAGCAGGGCAGACTCTTCATGGCTCCTCTGAACTCCTGTTTGAGAGCTAACAGATACTCCGCCTCCTCCCCAACTGCCAGGGGGAGGGGCTTCTGCTCCATCACCTGGAAAACAACACACACACAGTCAACTAGAAGTCCCAGAATGCACTGCTGTCAGAAACATCCAATCATCTAATGACATGTAACACTGCTGGATCCATCAGTATTTAAAGCCCTGTTCTTTATGCTGTATCACATTCAGTCAGACTGTCCCATTAACAGCAGCTGATCAGCTGTGATCAGCTGTGATCAGCTGTCTGCAGTGTATCATGATGTTCAGACGACTCTCACTGGATCACAATGATACTGAAGAAACCTTAAAATCAGGAGGATTCTCTATGAAGTTCTACAGCCTCTGTTTCTCTGGAGCTTTACTGTGGAGGGACATCAGAGATGATGACATCATCAGGAAGAGAGGTCACTGAACCAGATCAATATGTGGTTCAGGTCTGACTAATTCAGGACTCTGAGGAGAGTTACAGGTCGCTCTGTGTTTACATGAGACCAACACGTTAAATTTCCAGAACAGTTCTGTGAGGAGGTTCAGGTCTGAAGGGGGTCCGGACTCTGAGGGGTCTGGACTCTGAGGGTCTGGACTCTGAGGGGTCTGGACTCTGAGGGGTCTGGACTCTGAGGGGTCTGGACTCTAAGGGTCTGGACTCTAAGGGTCTGGACTCTGAGGGTCTTACAGGGAAGGCAGGTGTCGGCTGCTGCATGGATGGAGGTAAACTGTCTCCTCTGCTGATGCCGACAGCATCCACACTGAAACTCATCGTCCTCCGACCTCGACCACGACCCGCCATCACTGCTGCTCCTCAGACCAGACCAGATCAGACCGGGACAGACTGGATCAGACCGGTTGGAGGTGAGTCTGGATCCTGACAGAACCAAAACAATAGAATAGAACTTTATTGTCCAACAGAGGTGAACATGATCTTCAGCACAAGAACGTGAAACCTCAGCAGTGCTCGCGCACACGCACACACACACGCACACACACACACACACACACACACACACACACACACACACACACAGTGGTTTCCTGTTTAACTTTAATCTTCATGAATCTGAAAAACTTGAAACAAACTCCTGCTCAGACATCACACACCTCAGTTATTGATCTCCAGTTTATTTTTTATTGATTTCACCTTTTGTTACAATCAGAATCAGCTTTAAAATAAATAAACAATCCAATATATTCTATTCTATATTCCATATTATGTTAAACTGACTCGGAACAAACTGGTGCAGAGAATCTGGGGTCACGGTACGTAACCAGCGTTACAGCTACTGACGCTGCTCACAGCTGTTAGCATCGTTAGCTGTATTAGCACCGTTAGCTGCTGTGTTAGCAGCAGTGCAGTTAGCATGTTTACCGGCCGTGTGTCACCTTCAGTCTGTGTTTTCCTGCTGATAAACGTGGTTCATCTCCTCATCAGACGGACACTGAGTTCTCTGCTCAGCGGAGCATCCTGCAGACAATACAACATCTTTGTTTACATCCACCTCCGCGCTTCTTCTTTCTCTTCCTTTTCTTCTTCTTCTTCCTCCTCTTCTTCTTCGTCTTCTTTTTCTGTAATGATTAGTTTCTACCCGCCACCGCCACCTGCTGTTCAGAGAGGCTGTTACACACTGTTCTTTAGCTCTGACTGTTGACCGTCAACTGAGCTGAGAACATTGATCAGTCCGTTGATCAATGAGTGTATTGATAGGAAATCAGTGGGTGAGAACTTTGATAGCTGATGAAGTCAAGTTAATAAAAAAACAAACATTTCTTAAGATTTGTTGATTTTATTTTAATATTTTATTTTATTATACTGACGTCATTGTGATGTGTCAGTTTTAACTGTGACGACATTTCTCACTATTTTCTGAATTTACAAACCAGATAATCAATCAGTTAATCAATAAAATAATTGAACAATTGATTCATGTTGAAATATTCTCTGGAGTTCTTCCACCACACGTCATGTAAAACATTCATCATTTTACATTTTCAGACCTTCCTCCTTCTTCCATCCTTCATCCCTTCATTTCCTTATTTTCTTTCTTTCTTTCTTTCTTCGGTTCTTGTCCACATCATCCCTCCATCCTTTCATCCTTCTTTCATTTCCTTCACTCTTCCTCTCTACTTTTATTTCTTCTCTCCATCCTTCTCTCTTTCTTTTCCTCATCCATCTTTTCATCCTTTGCTTAATTTCTTCTCTCTTTCCTACTCCTGTCATTTCCTTGTCCTTTCATTATATTTTCACATTTCAGCTTTCCTTCCTTCCTTCCTTCCTTCCTTCCTTCCTTTCTTCCTTCCTTCCTTCATTCCTTCCTTCCTTCCTCTTTTCTCTGTCCTTCCTTTCTCCCTTCTTTCTTTCTTTTTTTCCTTCCTTCCTTCCTTCCTTCCTTCCTCTCATTGTGGTACTCAGCTCCACGTTGACCTCAGCAGTGACCTCCTCCCTCCCCCCTTCCTCACTTCACCTCAGGGTCCCCCTCAGTCCCTGTGGGTCCTCAGGCCCCGCCCCTCCTCCTCAGGCCCCACCCCTGCCATCCATCAGTGTGGGGTCAGTTTGAATCAGGTCTTCAGGAGGCTCAGCAGGATCTCTGAGCTCTGATGTGTCTCTGCCTTCGTCCTCACAGAGTTCATATCTAACAGGGTTTAAATCAAGAAGAAGAGAAAAGAGAAGAAAAGAAGAGAAGAAAAAAGAGAAGAAGAGGATCAGTTATTTTTATTTTGACGTTTCCTGTATGAGCTGCTGGACCTTTGTGTTTCTGATGATCTGGATTTAAACTGAAGTGAAACATGAAGATGACGAGGAGCTGGACGACCATGACGATGACGATGACGATGATGATGCTGCTGCTGCTGTGCTGCTCAGGTCTGATATATTTATTATTGTTATGATTTTATTATGAAGGAGCAGGTTCAGGTCGCACCTGAGAGGTGACATCATACTTCACAGCTGAACTCAGGTCAGATTCAAATAATGTCAGTAACACAGAGTCTGTTTTCAGTCGGTGTAGGATTCAGATGTTTTAATGTTTGTTAAAGATGAAGAGGTTGATCAGCTGCTTGTTATTGATCTGCTTTAATCTTCTACATGTGTCTGAGTTTAGTTTCATTTAGTTTATTGATTTAGTTCAGTTGGAAGAAAAAACTAAAATATTTAATGATTGAAACAGATTCATTTTCTTTATTCAGCTTTTCAATATTTAAGACTGATCATAATAATAATAATAATAATTAATAATGTTGATAATGAAATAAAAGTAGTTTTAATTGTAAAATGTGTCTGAAGAAGCAGACACAGAAAGTCACACACACTCCATATTCATCAGCCTCATTTTCATACAGCAGACAGACTGTGTGTGTGTGTGTGTGTGTGTGTGTCTGTGTGTGTGTGTGTGTGTGTGTGTGTCTGTGTGTCTGTGTGTGTGCTCTGCTCTTGAACTTGATGAAAACCCTCTTCATTTGTTTGTTTGTTTGTCCTCAAGTCTGTTTGAGGCTTCAGACTGAGGTCAGAAGAAGCCACTACAGCATCAGTGCTGTTGCTATGGTTACCTGCAGGTTAATACACCTGGTTTCTCTGAAGAGCAGAGAGCAGGATCCTGATGCAGGATCAGAGTCTTTCAGGTTCATTTTCTGCTCATTTCTGTGTGTCATCATGACTGAAAGTCACAGCCAAAGCATTCTGGGAGCTGAAATCACTCATCAGTGTAGAGCAAATGATTATTTTGATTATTGATCATTTATAATAATTAGTTTGGTTTATGAACAGACTCAGAGTCAGAGCCTGTTACATGAAGTGAGTCATCGTTTCAGAAACCTTTAAACTTATAAGACTGCACCTGAAGTGAACATGACAGATTCTGATGGTTAATTAGCTGGATCCAATTAAACAATTAAAGCAGCTGTGTGTGTGTGTGTGTGGGTGTGGGTGTGTGTGTGTGTGTTTTCTGATGAAGGATTTACTGCTGTTTGTCATCTGTGGGGGGTGGGGGGTGGCTCTGTGTTCGGGTGGGGGGTGGGTGCTGCCATGGGACCACGTTCACGGTCAGTGTTGGGCGTGCGACAATACGCCACAGAGAGAGAGGGAGGGCTGCTGAACCTGAACTGAGACTCTCATGACCTTTAGGGGCCGAGGGGGGATTTTAGGGATTTGGAGGGCAGGTCGGGGTGAGGAGGGGGGGTGAGGAGGGGGGTGGACTGTCTGCTCCAGTGTTTTAAATCAACCCATCCCCCTTTTATATATAATGAGGACCCAGATGGGAGGCGTGTGGTTTAATCCTGAACCTGCAGTCTGAAGCGGTTCTCACAGCAAACAGTGATTCATCGTCAGCTGATCAGACGGACTCTGAGACATGAACTCTGTCCTCGAGTCTTTGTGTTCTTGTGTCCTTGAGTCCTTGTGTCCTTGAGTCCTTGAGTCCTTGTGTCCTCAGGTCTCTACAGACTCAAACAGTCCCAACAGTTTCCTAGAAACAGTTAAAATCATCAGCATCTGAATCAGATTCAGTGAGTTCACACAGAGGCGTCCTGTACACCCGCACCAGGGTTCGGGTCCAGGTGTACCTGCAAGTACGGGTTTTCAGCCTGTTTCTACATAAGAACAGTCAGAGAGCTGTAACCAGCTGCAGGCCGCCCTGTCAGACCAACTTCCTCCAGCAGAACCAGGACTGGGTCCCAGTTAGACCAGTGTTAGCAGAGTCAGTGAATTCAGGAAAATGGACTGAGACGTTTCCTGCTGAGAAAATCTTTTTGAGTCCAGTCAGGACAGTTGCAGACTGGATCCGACCAGGTTCAGTTCAGTTCAGGTTCCTTAGTGTTGATTAGGCTGATTCTGGCTGAATGTCGGCACACTCGGCTGAGGTCTGGCACCAGAGAATAAACTGTGTCTTGGCTCTGACAGAGAGTTTTACCTCCACCAGGGAGGTCGTGTTTTCACACATCTGTCTGTTTGTTTGTTTGTTTGTTTGTTTGTTTGTTTGTTTGTTTGTTTGTTTGTTTGTTTGTTTGTCAGCAGGATCCCACAAAAAGTCCTGAACCGATTTGCACCGAACCTATATCCAAATATATCATCTACTATGATATATTTGGATATAGATATTTTTTCCCTGAAGTCTGGTGCATGTTGTGACACTTGGCTGGTGGAGCTCTGGGTTCTGCAGTTGTTGGTTCAGTTTTGGACTGAGAAGCAGTTGCGGCCCAGTGTTGGCCCCCGGAGTCAGACTGTAGTCAGATGGTTCTGGTCTCGGGTTCATCCCAAGTCACTGAACATGTTGGTTTTGGCTTCCTGGGAAGTTTTTTGTAAAACCAGTTCTGTATCAGGAGAGTGATGTGATCCAGATCTGGTCCTGATGTCTCGGATATTTCGTCCTGTAAAAATAATCTGAGTTTGTGTGACTGTGGCTCAGTGTCAGAGCCGGAGACCGAGGCTCCATGTGACCGGGCTTTGGTCCACGTCTGGGTCAGTTCAGACTTCGGTGGTTTCGGCCTGAATCAGACCAGCTTGGTTGGCTTGGATGGTTCTGGAGGTGAAGGTCTGTGACGATTCATCTGCAGATGAATCAGGTTTATTTCTTTCTCTCGATGCTCGTAGAGGAAGTCTCAGTCCTCCGGTCTCGGAATCTGGATCAGAGCTGAAAACCAGCTTCAAAATAAGTTTGTGTTTTGAGCTGAGTGAGAAATGGTTCAAGAACTTTATGGTTCAGAGTCCTTTGTTCCTACAGAGGTGAACTTGGACTTGAACTTGGACTTGGACTTGGACTTGAAACTGAGCTGAACAGATAAAGGGACAGATGAGCAGCTTCATCACAACAGAACAAAACATCAGAGTGAAACCGGAGCAGCTGCAGAGTGAGGGGTCTGGTGTTTGGTGGTTTTGGTGTTTTTAGGGATTTGGGGGGGGGGGGGGGGGGGGGGGGGGGGGGGGGGGTCTGTTGTGTCTGGATTCAGACTTTTGTTGTCATTATTGTTGTCATTCATACTAAAGAAGGTTGAGGGTCTGGGGGAGGTTTTTGGGGGATCTGGGGGTTCAGACGTCACGGGGAGTCCTGCTGCCGTCCGTCGTCTGATTTTCTCCTCCCACAGCATCCTCTGAAAGACCAGCTGGGACCAGAACAAGATGGAGGGCAGGGGTGGGGGGTGGGAGTCGGCTGTGACATCGTCGTCTGAATGATGTGATCGGGGGAGGAGGGGGTGAGAGGGTGGGGGAGCCTGGGAAAGTCACCTCGACCAAGTTCAAGTTGAAAAGAGGAGGACGATGCGTTCACTGACCAGAGAGATGTCTCAGTGTCTCAGTGTGTTAACGTCCTAAAGCTTTTATTTTGACAGGATGTTGAATCTGCACTAACCCTTAAACATTGTTTCATGGTCTCTCACAAAATCCTGATCTTGTGTGTGTGTGTGTGTGTGTGTGTGTGTGTGTGTGTGTGTGTGTGTGTGTGTGTGTGTGAGTGTGTGGTTGCCGTTGGAGATGTGTTTTCTAGCCTCTTGTCTCATACCTGAGGAGGATGAGAGACCTGGGCTGAGGTGGAGAAGTGTAAATAACCTCCTCTCTGACTCTCGATGATGATGTGAAGGAGAATTCATCAGGACTCAGGAAAAGAATCTGACTGAACTTGCAACGAGGATTTTTTAAACTAACTTTATTTCTAACACATGGAGGATAAATCCTCCTTTAACCACAGAAACAAACAGGACTGAAATGTTGAAATAAGAAAACATGAAGGAAAATACAAACAGAGAAAGTTGTGAAATAATAAATAATTTCACAAATGTACATTTCTGTACATTTGTGAAATGGAGAAAGTTCATGTTTATGTCGTTACACACAGGGAGATTTAGTGAAACATCATTAATATATAGACTATAGTATTTATTGATGGCGATGATATTAAGTCTAAATCCATCAGCTTGTTCTTCATGATGACTCCTGACTGATTTAAAGAGAATAGATCTATATTTATGGATCTGAGTTTCTACATTTATGTGGCTCTGCTGTGGTTTTAAATGCTGCTGCAGCAAGGAATTGTGGGACGGCATGTCTCCTTTCCTTCGGTAAAGGAAGCTCCAGTGTTTCCTAAAGGAGATGAGAGAGGAAACAGTGAAGCTCCTTTCCTCATGAAGCTGCTCAGAGACTAAAGATCATTTCTCTCAGTCTGAAGCTTCAGGAGAGAAACACATTTCGACTCTTCTGATCTCCAAAGTTTATTATTATATTTTATTAATCATGTTTTCATGAATGATCCCGTCAGCTCCACCACAGACTCTCAGAGGTCAGAGGTCACCTGAACCTGACCCCCCCCCCCTTCCCCGTCTGTTTGCAGACTCATTCAGTCTGAGTGTGGGGGGGTGGGGCTCTTTAACAGAGCTGTCAGTCAGCTGCTTCTTTGCTGCTTTCCCATGATGCTTTGCTGTCCCTCCTCTTTGTGGTATGTCCTGAGGCTCAGTCAGACTGGGAGACCAGTTCAGCTCCCAGTTCACGATCCAGTACCAGTCCTCAGGGATCGTGTTCTTATGTTCTGAAGAAACCTCGTATCTCCAGTGATAAAAGACAATACATCATTGATCAGATCTGATCTGTTGTTTTTTTGTTTCTAATCAACAGTGAAGTGATAATGTGTGTTATTGATTATCACCATCATCATCATCATCACCGCCATCATCATCATCACCATCATCATCATCATCACCTCCATCCTCTCAGTGAGTATTTCCTGTTTCTTCATCTCAGACACATTTTCACATTTCAACATATGATGATGATTAAAAACAACAACAACAACAACAACAACAACAACAACAACACAGAGGAAGAAAGGCAGCAAAGGAACCGGGTCCAATAATAAAGCCAGAAATAAGGAACCATAGCTGACTTAGCTCAGGTTCTGGTCCAGGTTCTGGTCCAGCTCCTTTAAATGTTTGATCTGATATTTAATCAATAATCTAAAGTCGATCAGGCGTTTGGACTTCCTGAACCTCCACATCTCAAACTGCTCCTCCCTCACCTGTCTCCTCCTCTCAGGTGTGGGCGGAGCCTCAGAGCTGGCCTTCCTCAAAGAGCCCAGTGACGTCATTGCGGTGAGGGACCGCCCCCTGATGCTGGACTGTCAGGTAGAGGGGGAGGGGCCCATTTCCATCACCTGGAGGCAGAACGGCGTTCCCGTGGCGACCGGTGTCAAGGCGACGGTGCTTGGTAACGGCACGCTGCTCATCAGAAACTTCTCCAAGAGACGAGAAAGCAACGAGACGGACGCAGGAGAATATGACTGCGCCGTCCAGAACCGCTACGGCATGTTGATCAGCCGCAAGGCCCGAGTCCAGCTCGCCTGTGAGTGTCAACATCCTGCAGCGGCTAAACAAACAAACATAAACAAACAAACATAAAAATAGAGCATCATGTATTGACCAGTCTCTCCCCCTCTCCTCCCTCTCCCCCCCTAGCCCTTCCTAAGTTCCTGTCTCACCCAGAGTCTGTTGCTGTGGATGAAGGGGGCGTGGCCAGACTCACCTGTCAGGTAAACGGAATCCCAGAGGCCAACATCACCTGGCAGAGAGACCGACAGCACCTGAGCACAGAGGACCCCAGGTATGTCACTGTCAGGTGTAAGAAGTCAATGTTTACATAGTGACTCAAGGACAACTTACTACACTTTTCTCCTCTGGAGTTTTAACCACAACTCATGGTCTTCATCAGAGGATGGAGATGGGTCTGTTGACATCACGTGACCTAAATATGGAACTTCAGTCACATGTTAACAGGCACTCGCATACTTAATAAGGTTGTGTTGATGAGGACCATGAGAAATGGTTGAAAGCTCTGGAATAGCCAGTAAACAGACCCTGACTATAATGTGAATTTAACGTGTATCTCTGTGTCGTTCAGGTACACTCTGCTTCCTAACGGCGTCCTGCAGATCACCGGCGTTCGGCGAACAGACGGCGGTTTGTTCCGCTGCGTCGCCTCAAATATCGCTAACACTCGATACAGCCACGAGGCCCAGCTGTCCGTCACCGGTAAGACCAAACCTGGGGCAAAGAGACCCGCAGAGCTTCAGGTCTCTGTCTCAGTGTTGTTGATGTTCTCTGGTTTCTGTGGGTCCAGTTGCAGGATCCAGGATCTACCAGGAGCCCGCCATCCTGTCCGGTCCTCAGAACCTCACCATCAACATCCACCAGACCGCCATCTTGGAGTGCATCGCCACAGGAAATCCTCGCCCCATCGTGTCCTGGAGTCGCCTCGGTAATGACTCCACCATAAACCTCCATCACCTGTACCGCTCACCTGTACCGCTCACCTGTACTGATCACCTGTCTGTCTCTGTCCCTCAGACGGACGGTCCATCGGGGTCGAAGGGATCCAGGTTCTGGGAACAGGGAACCTGATGATCTCTGATGCGACTCTGCAGCATTCAGGAGTTTATGTGTGTTCAGCAAACAGACCAGGAAGCAGGTCCAGGAGGACGGCACTGGGACGACTCGTAGTACAAGGTGACCACACTCATACACAACAACAACAACAACACAACAACAAAAACAACAACACAACAACAAAAACAACAACACAACAACAACAAAAACAACAACAAAAACAACATCACAGGACGTGTCTCAGGTCTGTGACCTCACTGTGTGAACAGTCAGCGTTCTGTTTTCAGACTGTTTGCTGAACTTGAACTCGGGTGTCGTCTGTCAGTGTGTGTGTGTGTGTGTGTGTGTGTGTGTGTGTGTGTGTGTCTCTGCTCATGAATGTCAAGTTCAGCTCAGTTGCTGCTGCTGTCTGACTCTTCACCCCGACCTCTGACCTGTGGCCTCTGACCCTCTCTGTAAATCAGATGTGTGTGTGGTTGTTGGGGGATGGGTGGGGGGGGGGCGGTGTTCAGCTTCTGTCAGGACAAAGAAACAAAGAAAACTGGACACAGCCACAATGAAAACACAACAACAACAACAACAACAACAACGTCAGGGTTGAGTCGCCTCCGACTGTGGCTCTGATACTTTTTCTTTTATATTATTTTCTTGGGAAACAAGAACCTTTAGAACCTTTACATACATTTAGGGACATTTATAAACCTTTAGAGACGTTTATAAACATTAAGGAACCTTTATAAACATTTAGGGGGAACATACAGATATTTAGGAACATTTTAGAACCTTTGATCACATTTACAAACACTGAAGAACCTTTAGAACCTTCAGAAGCAAGAACAAAGCTTTAGACAACATTTACCTTCAGACGGATCAGCAGCACCTCTCACCTCTGACCTCTGACCTCCATCACAGGAGGCAGGAGGGAGCGATGCATACAGAGATGAAGAGGTGGAGGAGGAGGTCAGGATGTGTTCAGGTTTAATCTCAGACCTGCAGACTCAGACCCCTCCCCCCTCTTCTCCCCCCTCTCCTCCTCCTCGTTTCCTCACCTCCACCTTCATCATCAGTTCACCTTCATCTGTTTCTCTTTGTTCACTTTTCTTCCATCATTCCTTCCTTCTGTTTGCTTTCTATCTCCTCCTCTGTTTCTTCCTCACACTTCTTCATCTACTCCTCCTCCTCCTCCTCCTCCTCCTCCTCCTCCTCCTCCTCCTCCTCCTCCATCATCCATCATCCACCTCTCACTTTCTCACAACTCACACACAGACTAAAATCACAGAAAAAGAAGAATAAATTTTAGTTTCGATCAGTGAAACATGAAGACCTTCCTCCTCCTCCTCCTCCTCAAGTTCAGGCTATTCTTTCTTCTGAGGGACCAGGACCAGGACCAGGACCAGGACTGACCCAACTCCTCCCCCTCAGATCATTTGGTTCAGACTGGATGTTTTCATTGATTAATTATCAGAATGCTATCAGTTCATTTTCTGATTCATTGATTCATCGGCTCCTATTTTCAGTAACAAACACAGGGTGCGTTTGTTTCGTCTGCTGCTCGGCCCAGCTGCAGCTCAGTGTGTTAGGGAGGGGTCAGAGGTTAGGGGTCACACAGGCTCATTGTATGTGTGTGTGTGTGTGTGTGTGTGTGTGTGTGTTTCCCAGACTCAGAGCTTCATTAGAATATGGATTAGCATGTGAAGAGTCCCACTTCACAATGAGGACTTTATTCAGACTGAGACTCCGTCTGTCACACAGACACGAGTCACTGATGATATTAGCAACAGTGAAACTGACGGTGAATGACGTGTGAAGTCGTTTAAATGTTTCAGTTCAACAGAATAAAGTCACAGATAGTTTTAATTAGTCCGTGATTTTCATCTAAACAGTTTCATTCAAATATCAAATCTTAAATTTTATTAGAAACTTTATTCTTCACATGTTGAATCTCTGGAGCCGTCAGCTTTCATCGTCGTCATCTTCCTCCTCACTGAGTGAAACTGCTTCACACATGAACAACTGACGAATCTGAATGTGTGTGTGTGTGTGTGTGTGTGTGTGTGTGTGTGTGTGTGTGTGTGTGTGTGTGTGTGTTTTGCTCTTGAACTTGATGTGTTGAAGTAGCTGAAGCTACAGAGTGTGTGAAAGGTGAAAGGTCGTCTCTCTTCACAAATCAACTTTATTTCTCTATTAATGAACCCCCCCACCACACTTCTTGAATTGATAAATGGCTCCTATTCACCCCCTCCCTCACTCTCTCTCCCCCCTCTGACCTCTGACCCCCCCTCTCTTTAACATTTAGAGGGGTAAGGGCGGGGCTTCAGGGGGTTATTTGAGGTGACGGAGACCACATATGTATATGTGGTCTCTGTCACCGTGGAGACGGACTGGGTGGAGGCGAGACAGCACCTGTCTGTCTGACGGAGGACAGAGGGAGAGTCAGAGGTCAAAGTGGAGTTTAGGCACAAAGATGAGTTCAAGTTCATGTTCACACGTTTGAGTTTTCATGAGTAAATGAATTCAAATAAATGTTCAGATAAACATGTAAACAAAGATGTGATATGAACATATATATATATATATATGAAACTTAATATACAACATAGATTTATAAATATATATGAACATGTAAACATAGATATATATATATATATATATATATATATATATATAACCTTATCAATATTATATCAATGGAAAAATTTGTTTTCAGTTTAATTGTGTTTCATTTTCATTGTGATATCTTTGGAAGAGATTGACTACAAAGGTTTTGAGAAGATATACACTTTATCTGTCAAGAATAAATCACATTGTCACAATCATCGAAAAAGGTAAAAAATATTTTATTCCAACTTTATGAGCAACAGTGTATATATGAAACTTAATATATATAACATATAACCATATAAATACATAAACATGTAAACATAGATGTGATATGAACATGTAACTCTTTAAATATATATAAATATGAATAGTAAACATGTAACATACATGTGCAGCTGAGATAATAAATGTCTGCTGATCAATGCAGGATGAGATTCTTAAAGTCAACAGTGTCACTGTGAAGGAAAATTTAAATGGAGTTTGTTTGAACGAGGTGTTTAATATCATCCGTAGAACTATGTAAATATCAGAGGCCAAAGTTTTTACTGCTGCTGGAAGATTAAATTTCAAAAACATCAGATATTTTCTATTGACAGTGAAACAGTGAGATCAGCTGTTAGTTTGTCTTCTTTCATTAAAGTTATAATGAGATTCTAATCAGATTCAGTTGAGTCACAGTGAGTGTGAGTGTGTGTGTGTGTGTGTGTGTGTGCGTGTGTGTGTGTGTGAGAACCTCTGCTGCTCTCTGCTGGTCTGCTGACAGTACTACAGTTATTACAGCTGCTTCTATCATTGGTGGAAAGTAACATGTGATGGAGTACTGAGGTGTCGCTGTGAGGCAGTTACTTACTTATGTGTGAGAAAAGCTACAGAACTACAAACTAAAAAATATGAAGTAATGTTATATAAAGTATTTGAATTTAGCTCCACCTCACTGTTGATCAAAAATAATGACTAAATAATATAAAACTAATCTGTCAGAGGCCATTCTGCCGATGACACTTTGATCCTTAGATCCTTCTTCACAAATAAGAAGCTGAAAACAGAAAAGAAAACAATGTTTAATCAATAATCAAAACTGTTCCTGGTTCATTTTGTATCAATTGATCGAATTCAGCTCTGATTCTCAAGAACGACATGGAACTAATATGGAGGAGCAGGTTTCTGAGCTGTAGAGCCTCACAGAGGTCAGAGGTCAAACTGAGGGAATAACGAGTGAAAACAGTCAGAACAAAAGAACAAACTGATTCTTAATGAAACCGTGTGTTTCATAATTCCGGGTCACGTTTCCTCATGATGACACACCGCTGTATATATCAATACTCTGTTCTCGTCTGTCTTTGTGCAGCTCCTCCAGAGTTCGTGCAGTGGCCTCAGTCTGTCTCCAGACCAGCAGGGGGCAGCGCTGTCTTCAGCTGCACTGCGTCCGGCGTCCCTGAACCTCACCTCATCTGGCTGAAGAACGGCAAACTGCTGACGCCCAGCGGCAACGTCAAACTCACCAACGGAAACACGTAAGAACTTAAAGGAAGTGAGGATTTCTGAACCTGGTTCTTTTGATTGTTTCTTCAACCACTGAAAGTCACATGGTCGAGCAGCAACTGCTGTGTTCTGCAGAGTGAAATGAACAGCTGTTTCTTCTTAAACCAAAAGGATCTTATACTTACTAAATGTCTCTTTGTCTCCCCCTGCAGAACGCTCGCCATCACCCGGATCACGCCGGAGGACGAGGCCATCTATCAGTGCATTGCCGAAAACAGCGCCGGCACAAACCAGGCCAGCGCTCGTCTCGCCATCAGCCAGGGGCCCGAGCTGCCCGAGGCCCCCGTCGGCCTCCAGGCCACGCCCCTCAGCTCCAGCAGCCTGCAGCTGACCTGGGAACAGCCCACAGAGCACGTCAGCCAGCAGATCATTGGATATGTGCTGCACATACGACGACTGGGGGGTGAGAGACTGAGATTACACTGAATGAGATTAAACGAGATCAGATTAGAGGAGAAGAGTCAAAGAGATTACACTGAACAAAAATGAGAAGAAGTGGGACGAGATGAGACTAGATTAGATAAAACCAAATCAGACAAAATGAGATTATCAGAGATGGTGTAACATTACTGAAGATAAAACGAGATTAAAATTAATCTGAGAGATTACATTAGATTAGATTAGATTAGATTAGATTAGATTAGATTAGATTATTTTAGATTATATTTAAATTAGACTGGACAAAGTGAGTTTATCAAAGACAAGGTCAAATGAGATTAAAGATGAAACAGCATTAGATAAAACGAGGCAAGATTAGTGATGACAAGACAACTCAAGATGAGACGAGATATTAGACAAAAGACAGATTAGCAGGATGAGAGAGATTAGACAAAATAAAATGTGGAGTGAAATGAGGTTTAAACCAGATTAGACCAGAGGTGATGAGATTAGATAAACCAAAACAAACAAATGGGATTAGACAAAAGAAGATATGAGATTATCTGAGATGAGACAGAATTAAAGAAATTAGATTAGATGAGACAAGATTAAACAAGATAACATGAAATGAGATGAGATCAGATTAATTAGATGAGACAAGGTGATATTAGATTATTACATTAATATTGGGTGAGACACAAAACACTGGACATGACAAAATCAGAGTAGATGAGATGAGACGGGATGAGACAGTGACAAGAAACTAGATTCTGAATGAGATGAGATGAGATTAAATCAGACAAATGAGATTTACACCAATCACAGAGTGACTGATGCTTGTTTGTGATTGGCTGGAGAGAAAAGTTGGTTCTTTGCGCAGCAGGTCACTGCACTGATCAATAAAATACAACCAAGACTGTGACCTTTAACCTTTAACCTGTGACCTGCGTGTCCTCAGAGCCGGACAGTGCAGAGCTGCAGGAGGCCGTCAGTAAAACGACCTTCAGACACGAGTTCAACAACCTGGAAGCAGCCACCACCTACTCCATCTACCTGAAAGCCTACTCTGCTCTGGGAGGCAGCCAGCAGTCCGACACCATCACCGCCACCACGCTGGGAGGAGGTACGGCGTCCGGTCACGGACCAGACGTTTAAAGATACCTGTAAAAGACGTCCGTCCAAGTTTAAAATTCACTGGACAATACAAAGTGAAAAGTCATATTCTTCAGGTTTTAGAAAAGACGTCCAAACACATCTGGTCACATATAAAATACTTCAAAATAAAAGTTTAGTGAAGGAAAAGAAGGATGTTTAAATTTGGTTGAAAATAGAAGATGTTGGGATGAATTCTTCGGGCCGGTGAAACACACCGACAGTAACCAGTCTGTCTCTGTCTCCGTCCCACAGTTCCCAGTTCTCCCAGCTTCTTCACTAAAGTCCTGAACCAGACGGCCATGCAGGTTTACTGGGAGCTGCCCAGTAAGCCGGGGAAGCTGGAGGGCTTCAGACTGGAGTACCGCGGGGTTTCCAGTCCAGATGTCCAGGGGCAGGAGACCTTCCCAGGACACATCAACACCCACACCATCTCCCACCTGGGTCAGTGCAGTTAAAGGGACAGTACAACATTTCAATGGGAACATCCCCCCTGCTGTCGATCTTTGTGCTAAGCTAGGCTAACACTTTCCCTCTGCTTCCAGTCTTTGTGCTAAGCTAACCCTTCCTGTAATGATATGTAAAGAACAGATACAAAACACAGTAGTGTAACAGTTTATTATAAACCAGTTATTACATGTTTGTGTATTGATTATAGATTATCTGATTTTAAAATCTGAAACTGAAGTTATCCTGTAAAATATTTCAGAATAAGAGCGTGGTGTTTCAGTGTGAGTCTGTTTCCTTCCTGCAGAACCAGCTGCAGTCTACGAGATCCAGCTGGTGGCGTTCAACGGGAACGGAGACAGTCCGTCCAATCGCCGCCTGGTGTCTCTGGCAGAGGGAGGAAACACTGCAGCAGGTAGGACCTCTCACCTCTGACCTCTGACCCCTCCACTATAACCAGTGGAACCAGTCTGACTTGTTGTCTCTGTGTCCCTCAGCTGGTCCGAGCTGTAACTGTGACCAGTCTGACGGTTCAATGTCCACTCTGCTGGTCGGTGTTCACAGCGGCCTCGCCTGCATCCTCTGCTGTTTGCTCTTCATCCTGCTGGGATACAGACGCAGGTAAGACCTGCATCTTCATCATCATCATCATCATAGTCGTGGTCGTCGTCATCATCGTCGTCATCATCGTCGTCATCGTCGTCATCGTCATCATCATCATCGTCATCATTATCATCGTCATCATCATAGTCGTAGTCGTAGTCATCATCGTCGTCATCGTCATCATCATCATCATCATTATCATAATCATAATCCTCACTTTGCTCTGTGTTCAGTTTGTTCTGCAGGAAAGCAGCGAGCTGGGAGGCTCCGCCCACCCTCAATAGTGTCAGAGGTCCCAAAGGTCACACATCTGAGAACATTGAGCTCAGCCAGGTAACACTCTCACACACACACACACACACACACACACACACACACACACACACACACACACTGCGGTGACACAGCTGATTCTAACACGTCTCTTGATTATGACCCGTCACCTGCTTCCATTCACCCTGGTTTCCATGGCGACCTACATTATTCCTGCTGCTGCTGAACCTGTTGTACTGTCGACTGTCATCGTCTCTTTAGTCTTCACCTCTGTTGTCACTGAGGTGCACTGTTACCATGGATACAGGTGTTGTTTACCTGTTGTATAGCAGACTGTACCAGCTGTTACAGCAGCTCCTGTTCTGTCATTGTTCAGCTTCAGACCAACACAGTCATTATTATTGTTGTTTAACAGTTCACCTGTCTGCTCCGCCCACAGAGATGTGACTCCACCCCTCCTCCAGTGATGGTCATGGTTGAACCCGCTCCACCCATCAGACCCGGCACAGGCACTGGATAAAACACCATAACTGCTACTACCCCCACCTCCCTCCTCCTCCTCCTCCTCCTCCTCTCCTCCTCCTCCTCTGAACTCCAGCCTGGCGCCTCCTCCTCTCCTCCTGACAGCCTTACAGCCACTTCAGCCTTTATGAATGAGTGAGATTAGATGATTGAGATGAAGATGATGATGATGAATCTGATACCACAGGGACCAGTGCAGACTGAAACCAAAGCTGCATCCTGATTGGATCTTAAAGACAAACCACCGGTCACATGACTGCGGCTGGTTTCCATGTGGTATCAGGTTCTAGGTCGCCGCCGTGGCGTCCCGGACGGTTGCTGTTAAAACCAAAACCTTTTTCTTCAGTTTGGGTCATTTTGAGTTTGTCACCGTCGGTGCCGAGTTTCTTGAGACGATGAGGCCTTCTGCCGGTCTGACCAGAACCGGGTCCTCAGAGGATCACTGTGGTTTATTTGACCCCCGCCTCCCCGAGCAGGTATCTGACCTGGGGGGTCGGTCCTCTGAGGCCCAGAGCCAAATGTTTGTCTGGTCGGCCGGCGTCTGCTCTGCTTTAGCCTTTTAGTGTTTGTTTGTCTCACAGAGTTCACCTCAGGTCAGGATGTAGAGGAGGCCCACAGTCAGCTGGTTGTTCTCCTCCCTCCCTCCCTCCCCCCCTCTCTCCCTCCCCCCGGCTCCTCCACCAAACTCTGCACCTCCAAAGAGAGCTACCTTGGGCTCGACACCAAACGCCTGGACCACAGGCGACCGTTAGCCTCCTGCTGCTGGTCAAGCTAACCTACCTCAAACCAAAAGGCTCCTCCAGAGCCACTTTACCATTCTCTACCTGTTTTGTACCAATGCCGACGTCCTGCCCCCGACCGTCACAGAGAAACCCTGGAACTCTGAATGTTGCTCGTCTGAACCCCCCCCCCCCGTCCATGGTCGTCCTCCTCAGGGAGAAGCTCTCAGCTCTTTGACTTGTCCTGACACTTCCTGTCTGACTCCAACAGCTTCCTCCAGTGCTGCTTCAAGGGCCCAAAAAGATTTTCCAACTTAGTCCAGATACCTGTCTGTCCTCCACAGCAGAGTTACCTCCATAAGATCCACTTTCATCATGGCCATGTCGTAGCTCATCAAGTCCAGGGACCCTTTGGTTTACTGACGTCCTGTATTCAGGGCTGTGTAACTTCCCTGCTGGTTGAACCTACAGAGTCTGGGTCCTGAAGCTCACTGGAGATGCTGGAGAATGACCTTTGACCTGAGCTGCAGAGGAGATGTAACTGACAGAAGTCTGTGCGTCACTGCTTGTCGTCATGGAGACGCATCCTCCTCTGCAGACGTCTCACCTCTACCTGAGAGGAAACGACGAGGACTTGAGTCGACACACAGCCGGACCAGGAAAGTCTGGACTCTGACGTCTCCGCTCTTTTCTGTTCCTAGTTTTAATGAACGCTTTGATGTTTTATTTTTGCGGAGTTAGCCACTTCCTGTCACCTGCCTGCAGGTGTGTTCTGCCTCGTCAGCCATGTTTGAATTGTCCTCTTGACCTGTTGTTTTATAACGTCTGACATGAATTGCTGATATTTAGAAACGAGCTGAACGACGTCCAAAGAAAAAAACAGTTTCCACCAGTTTCTTTTCTGTTTGTTCTCACTTCCTGTTCCGCAGGTGAAGAACAAACTTTCACTTCCTGTTCCGCAGGTGAAGAAAAAACGTTCACTTCCGGTCCCGCAGGTGAAGAACAAACTCAACCAAAAGAAGCTTTTTATATTTCAGATGAACACTGAGGAAGTGTTGAAGTGAATTTATATTTTCATATATTGTAACAGGAAGATTAACGAGTCATAAACCAAATGAGTGAATGATGTGAACACGTTGACCAAAAGCTCCGTAATTCTTCTGATTCGTTACCTCAGAGCCACAGTCTGTGTTCAGTTTGTGGTTGAATGTCTTTACAGCTTCTGTCTCTGCTTCTGACACTGACCCCGAGACCCTGAGACCCTGAGACCCTGAGGACCTGAGGACTCTGAGTCTTTCAGATATTTCCTGTTGAAACCTATGAAGCCTTTTAATATTTAGTCCTTTGAGGTAAAATGAGTCCAGCTGATCTGCAGGACGGAGGACCTGATTAAACAGCTGGTTTGGATCAATCTCCGGTGGATCACAGTATAGAAACAAATTTTACTTCCATCGTCTGAGTCCAGACTTTGTCACCAGAACGCCAACGAGTCAAGTTGCATCAAGTTTATTCGAGTTCTGTTGAGTCCTTCTGTCCTCAGGGTCAATGGTCAAAGGTCACTGTCAGGTGGGAGCTCCTCGCTGCCTTCCTCTCCGCTCTGTAATGAGCCGAGTGATTTAAAAATATAAAAGCAGAACAAACTAAATGTTTTTATAAAGTTGTTGATGATTTTGTTCTATTTCAAGAACTTTCTTCTTTCAGTTCGTATTTTTCTGTTGCTGCCGTTCGGTGGTGAAGAGGAAATTCTGCCAAAATGAAAACCTGTAAAGAAGACCATTTTCATTTTTTATTATTATTGCTAATAATATTATAATTATTACCATTTACCCCCCCCCCCCCCCCCCCCCCCCAACTTCGCTTTCTGTTTTGTTGACTTTTCCTGATTCTTTTTGTTGGTAGTTGAATGATGTGAAAATGTTTCTAGAAGATAAGAAAAGTTGTTTCCAGCTGAAGGTAGAGAACGTTTTACAGTGGACGAAGCCATGGTTAATAATAAGCCATACATGTGATACCTGAGCCATATGTTACGCAGCTGTTCAGAGTTATTTTATATAAAAAGCTGATGATTTTATCCTGTTGTTGGTTTAAACTCAAACTACCTCCAGCTGTCGACGCGCTGTAGAAACTAAAACTAAATGTAGAGATGTAGTGAACGAAGGCTAGAACCAATGAGAAGAGTGATGCTTTAATGTTACTGATTTCTTTTCTCTCAAAACATTTTATTTTCAATAATGTGTCGTAAATTTTCCCCAAAGCTTTAAACTGCTTTTAAAAAGAACAGAACAGATTGAGGACGAACGAGAAAAACAGATTCACACCTCTGTCCTTCTGCTGACACCAAATACTTACATTTAGGAAAAAGATTTTTAATTAAGTTTGGTCGCTACCATCTTTAACGTGCTGAGCTTCGCGCTGTGTGTTGGGATGAACCTGTAGTCTCTGAGCTTCACCTGTCTGTTCGTCTGATGAGTCGACACATGAAACCAAATAAAAATAAAGTAGAAAACAGAGTCTGCTGCTCGTTTATTCTGTCGAACTGAACTCTCTCTCTTTACATCGAACACTGAATGTTTGTGTCCAGACAACAGCTGTTTTATCCTCCGCTCGTCATCTCATTAGTTTGTCTTTCAAAGAACTGATGATTCAGCTCGTTATCACTTCATCTGCATTAATTCATGATAATTGGTTGATTGATCAGCTGACGTGTTTTAAGTTCTTATTTCCTCAGATGTCGGTCTGTTCTGTCTGTGAACTTCTGCCTCTCATCCCGTCCAGCACCTGTGTCCTCACTCCTTCATTCTGATTCTTTCATTTGTCCAAAAACACAAACACGAGTAAATAAACTGGTCTCAGATCAGAAACCAGATCATGATGTAATGTTTTTAGTTTCATTATTTCACTTGATCATTAATCTCCATCTGATGTGAGTTTATAAACAAAGATGATCGTTGGCAGAAATGTCTCGTTAGTCATCAGTCATCTGAATGAGTGAATGACTGAGTGAGTGAATTACTGAGTAACTGAATGACTGACTCAGTGAGTGACTAAGTGAGTTAGTGACTGACTGAAACCAGCTGACACTAGGCTTGATGTTGATAGGATGAGATGATGTCATGAATGATGTCATGAATATGATAATTAATGTATTATGTCATTTAGTTCATTACGTCCTCAATCACTGATCACAATCACACACACAGTCCAGACGGGCTCCTGGTTTGGACCTGGTCTGGTTAGTTTCAGAGGTCAGATGAACTCACTCAGAGAAAGAGATTTTCTTCTTCAGTTCAGAGACACGGATGAAGAACAGACTTTACTGAGTCGGTTTAAACACGAACGACAAACTCCTCAAGTTTTAAACTGACACAAGAAAAATCACATCAAACTAAAACCTGTTAAACTTTAACTTTAATTAAACTGAACTCAGATCACAAAGTTTCACATCTTCATTTGTGTGGATTGGTCAGTGTCTGTGTAGTCCTGGCCTCTGATTGGTCAGTGTCAGTCTCCTGCTTTCTGGGAGCCGGGTCCGACTCCTGCTCCCCACTGTGAGGATCCTGTCTGGCGGACAGTCGGTCCAGAGATCGGGGCGAGGCGTCAGCGCCAGTCGTAGTCCGGCGGCAGCAGGCAGCGAGGTCGGCCCTGAAGGAAGGAGTGTAGAAACCGTAGATGACGGGGTCACAACAGGTGTTCAAGTTCCCGAACACAAAGAGGGCGTGGTGAACGTACTCAGGTGTGACACGCAGCATGTCGGGCTGGAACCAGTACCAGATCCCCAGCAGGTAGTACGGAGTCCAGCACACCACGAAGGACAGCACGATGACCACCGTCATCTTCAGAGTCTTCATCCGAGCCTTCGGGATGATGTCAGTGCCGCTGCGACGCAGGTACGACT
Source organism: Seriola aureovittata (assembly GCF_021018895.1). Taxonomy (NCBI): domain Eukaryota; kingdom Metazoa; phylum Chordata; class Actinopteri; order Carangiformes; family Carangidae; genus Seriola; species Seriola aureovittata. Next base: position 5,413,331 of record NC_079370.1, read on the forward strand.
CACCTGCTGAGAGAGGGAGGGACTATCGCAGTGATCTGGAGGTGAGGGACAGGTGTACAGGTATCCAGGTGTTGTACAGGTGTGTCACAGGTGTTTGTTACCTTTTTCCCTCTGGTGTTGCTGGTGGATGTGCACCAGTATCCGACTGTAGCAGCAGCTCATCACCAGCAGGGGGACGACGTACAGCGTGGTGAAGTGGAACATGTTGTAAACCGTCTCCTGCCAGCGGCGCCTGAAGCTGCCGTGAGTCGCACACTGAGTGAAATCTACGCCCTCCACCCTGATCGCCCTGAAGATGAAGAGCTGGACACAGACGGAGACAGGTGAGACAGAAACAGGTGAGACGGAGACAGTCCCACTGCTACCGGAGGACAGGTGAGATTTGGCCTCAGTGAGTCTGAGGGGACGATGGTTTCAGCAGCTGTTGTTACAATCAGTTACTAACACGACGAATCCTGAAGTCACGCAGTGATCAGACATGAAGCTGAAGACCAGTGATGTGTCACATGGTCACATACTCAACATTTATAAACAACAATCTCTGTTTTGACTCTAAACTGCAGTGAGAAGGTGTTTGATGTTCAGGTGTGATGAGGTGAGCAGATATTCACTGTATTAAAACATCTGTTCTCCAGCTGAACCAAACCAAACTAAACCTGCCCAAACTGGACTGAACCGAACCAAAGAGGACTCTGACGTGAAGTGGACTCTAATGATCAGAGTCCACTTCACGTCAGGGTTTTGTGTAGTCAAACTAGCTCAGTCAAACTGACATCTGTTTGTTTCAGCTGTTTTCCAGCTTGTAGCTTCTTAGCGTTACTAGCATTCCTAATATAAACCAAGGGGAGCAGTTAGCCCGAGCTAACAGCAGGAGGTTTTGCACATTTAATCTCTCCATCAGAAACCACAACATTCCTGCAGAGATTAATGTTCAGGTTTGACTGAGGGTTTACTGCAGGAGCTGCTGTGAGCTGAGAACCTTCACCTGGACCAGAGGAACCTGCAGCTGGACTGTAAACAGTAGTTATGATCATGTGGTCATCAACTGTTCTTCATCACGCCATCCTCAGGTTAACCTGACTCCGCCCCTCACTGCGAACCCACCTCATCTGATAAATATTAATGTTAGAAGCGGAGTGATGATGAAACAGTCAGTCTGTTCACAGCATCCGAGGAAACAAGACAGATTCTTCCTCTTCTCAACATGTGCCCACACACAACCAATCACAGCAGAGAGTTTACCTGCAGCCAATCAGAGCTCAGATTCTGGAGCTGTTCCCTGTTTTAAATGTGATACTGTCAGAAAGCTGCTCTGTGATTGGTCCGAGAGGAGACTCAGGTGAAACAACCTGTGGTGACTTTTTTGTTTTCTGACAGATGCAAATAAATCAAATGTTTCCTGTTTCCTACAGCATGTGTCACCTGTGCTGATGTGTTACCTGTGCTGCCATGTTACCTGTGCATACGTGTTACCTGTGCTGATATCTACCTGTGGTGACGCCAGCAGCACGCTGAGGCTCCAGGCCAGCAGCAGCATGCGCCGGTTCCTGCAGTGCGCGCTCAGAGCGTCCAGTGGGTGCAGGATGGCGTGCTGTCGGTCGAGGCTGATGACGACGAGGATGAAGGCAGACGCGTGCATGGCGAACAGCTTGAGGAAGCAGAGCAGCTTACAGAGCGCGTCTCCTCCGTACCACTGCACCGTCACGTTCCACACAGCGTCCAGAGGCATCACCACAAACGTCATCATCAGGTCGGCCGACGCCAGGCTCAGCATCAGCGGTCGCAAGTGAGATGCCAGCCGACGGCCACGCCCACGCCACACGCTGGCCAATAGGGCCAGGTTACTGCAGGCCGCGAACAGGAAGAGGACCAAGGTGGCTCCAACACGGAACTGAGCAGCACGGGTGAAACTGGGAGCCTCCCAGTCTGTGAGAGGGGGGTACTGGGAGGTGTTGGGAAGGGGCAGGGCTGCGGAGCTGGTGGGTGGAGCCAGTGATGACAACCTCAGGATGGACCAGTTACCTGACATCCTGCAGGGAAGGAGAGGGAGGAGTTCAGGTGAGATTCCAGACTGGGGTTTGATTATAGGACAGTTGATTCTGATTATTAATTCAACGGTTCCCAACCTTTTCCAACTCAAGGACACTTCCCCCACCCACATCTCACCCTGTAACAATATGGAGGCCCAATAATGACACCTTACAGCATTTTGATTTTAATGATATCGATCAAACATTGGCTTATAACAGTGATAGTCATTAATAGTTACAAGTTAATAATTATTTTCACAAAAATTATAGATGCAAATTGTTCAAATTGTTGTTAAATTGTTTTGCAAATTATTTCACGTTCCACTTGCAATACCTTCGCAGCCCACAGGTTGGGAACCACTGTATTAATTGTTCATCATTCGTTCTGCAGAGACTTCCTCCCTGAACCTTTTAAAATGACTTTAACTTCTTCAGTTCAGCTGTAACTTCAGGTCTTTGTCACCTGGTCGACAAACACCATATCTGAACATATTGTCAGGTTTTTAAAGGTTTCCTGCAGTGATGTCCATCACACACACACACACACACACACACACACATACACACACATACACACACACACACACACACACACACACACACGTCAACAAATCAAACACTGAACATTTACAAATATGAGTACCCAGGGTGTGACTCCCCCAGCGATGTTCAGTGTTTGTGGAGTTTCAAGGCGAAATTAAACAAATCAATAGAATCAACGTTTGTGATTATGCAGACGACACCCTGGTTTCCCTCCCACTTCCTGCAGGTCCACAGAATAATCCAGTGACTGAACACTGCTGTTTCCATGAGTCTGGATTCTAAGTAAGACTTTATCCTCAATACAAAATGTACCAGTGGGATTAAAAAGATCCAGTTTGTGTAACAGGTGAATGTGTTGTAGGTTGATCGTAGGTGTGTAACGCTCACAGAGACGTCAGTCGTCCTCACTGCTGAGGGACTGTAGTGTTTTGCTGTAATAGAGAACAGTAGCGTCTCAGGTGTCCTCACTGAGAGACGCTGTTGTCAGGTCACGACCTGGTTACAGCTTCAGCGTCTCACATTGTAAAATCATCATCTATCTACAACATCTACTTGTCCTCTGACTCCTCAGATTTATCTTGTGACCCCCTGAGAGGTCCTGGTCCTAAGGTTGAGAACCACACCAGCAGACACAGAGATAGTAACAGGATCTGCAGGTTTCTGTTTGACTGAAGCAGAATCACCTGCTGTGCTCTGATTGGACGCCTGCTGTCTATCTACCTGCTAACAGTCCATCAGCTCTTATTGTGACGGAGACTTCCTGTCCGTCCCTTCTGATTAAAGATCACAGATAAGAGTCTCGTTAAAGCCCAAACACTCTGTGGAGAACCTGAGGGGTTACCATGGTAACTGATTCACATCGACCAATGAGGAGTCAGCTGACAGTGACTCAGACCAGGACCTGGACTGTTTCACCTGTTCAGGTTTTAAATCAGACCTTGCCACAGAGTCAGTTATTATTATCCTCAGCAGGATATAAAGTGAAGAATCAGTAACTGTAACGCAGTGATGTCACATCCTCAAAGTATTTCTACACTGTGGTGTTAGTATTAGAACTTCAAAGTAAAAGACCCGAGTACTTCCTCAACTGAACATATAGTTTCTTTCTGTATCATCCTGTCACATTGTTATATAATATTATGTAGTTATATTCATTCATCTACTGAATACAACAAAACACCATCCATATTAATGTTGATGTGATATTGATGATTCTGAAATGAACACACACATACGCACACACACACACACACACACACACACTGATCCTGCTGCCAAAAATAACTGCAGATGCATTGTGCTGTAACCTGACCTGTGTGTGTGTGTGTGTGTGTGTGTGTGTGTGTTCATGATGTCACCTTGGTAACCTCCACCTCTTTCTCTGCAGATCAGAAACCTACAGGGCTGCAGGCCCCTCCTCCTGCATCTGATTGGCTGGAGCAAATTAATTAAACTGATGTCGAATCCTAACCTCCTGCTTACCTCCAGATAACCTCCTGCTAGCCTCCTGCTAACCTTGAGCTAACCGTTCCTGTACTAACATGGACCCTACCAGACCAGATCCAGGTCTCTGCAGCACTGAGACTCTGGACTAAACATTGTCTTTACGTCGCTCTCATTAAAATCCCGACCAGATTCATTACATGTTGAGTTTAAACTCAACACTTCATTGACTGAGAGGCTGAATTCCTTTACAAAATTCACCTTATATAGAGGGACAGGTTAACCTGGACGAACCCTGTCCTCACCAACCGAACAGCAATCATCCTACAAGAACCTCACATTGGGACTGTATTTGTGCTAAGCTAAACTAGCTTCCCCCCCTTTGTGCTAAGCTAAGCTAACCAGCTGTTGGCTGTAGATTCAAACTTTCATCCTTCACGTTTTGACATCAGTGAAAAGTATTGTAATGTTGTGACGTCACAGTGACCAGGACTGAACACTGATCCTGGTTCAAGACCAGGAGGCATTTGACTTAGTTTCCATCGTTCTTGTTCGGGGATTAGAGATTAAAGTTGTTGTCATGCAGAGCAGTCCCTTAGTGTTAACGCTCAGAGTGAAACAAAACGTATTTATCTTATTTATTTATATCGTTTTTATACAGTTATTATATTTAATAATCTGCTTCCTCACAGATGATTTCAACCTGTTTCCTGTAGAATCTAAAGACAGTCATTGACAGGCTTTTATTGTGAAAGGATAAGTGTTTTTACCTGAATCTTTTCTCCTCCTCAGGTCAGACTCTTCTGTTCTCCTCTGCTCCTCATATTCTCCCCTCACTGCAACACAACAGCAGCACACACACAGAGAACCCAGAAGAACCTGCAGAACCCAGATCAGTTCAGGGTCCTGTCCACAGCCGCAGCAGCTCTGATCTGAAACACTGAGCAGACTGAAGACGACTGCAGCAGGAGGAGGAGCTCTGTGTGTGTGTGTGTGTGTGTGTGTGTGTGTGTGTGTGTGTGTGGAGCTGCTTCATCAGCAGAATCAGCCTGTGATGAATAAAACATCAGTCTGAGTGTTTCTACTGAAAACATCTGGATGCACAGCAGGAAGTTTAAATCTGCTGAGTTGTTGTACAGGTGTGTTGCCGGCGTCTCACTCCTCAGGTAAACAAAGCTTCAGTGTTGTCATGGTTTTTATTTCACAGATCTATCAGTCCTTTATTGATAGACTTTTGTGACTCTATCTCCACAGTTCATTCGGTTGTACACAGGTACCGACTGATTGATTGATTGATGGATAGATCCTTTAGGTTTAGGTTCATTTAAACAATATAACAAAACTGAAACACAAAGGTTCAAACTGCTATAAATACATGCTGTTCATTCATTAATCATAAACACGTGACTGTCATCACACCTGGACGTACAGGTGTGCACAGTATCAGTCTCTGCAGGTCTCTGTGAAGTGGATTGGACCTTTACTGAGATGACCGGGTTTCCATGGAAACCACAGACCAGTCCCAGCGATCATAAATATGTAATCAATAGACGATGAAGGACATGATCAGCTGCAGGTGAGTGCAGATCCAAACTGATGTGGACTCCTCTCTGACTCTACATCAGGGCACAGAACCGAGACCTCCACCTGCCCGCAGGGGGAGTCGCCTCTCTGACGTCACCTGGACTGGTGGGTACGGCCTCGGTCTCCCGGACCAATGAGGTTTCACTGCAAGAAAACAGCAGCCAATCAGTTTTTGTGAAGTCTTTTATAAGAATACAGTTTGTTGTGATTTGATTGACAGGTGAGTTACCTGTCAGTGTGAGGGTTCTCTCTGTCCGACCACAGCTCACTGTGCTGCAGCTGGTCTGACTGGTCTGACTGGTATGAACTGGAAACAGAGACAAATGTTCACGTTCACCTGCAGGTCAGATTTATTGATCACTGATCAATATGTTCTTGATAAAAAATGAAATAAACGACAAACTTCAGAGACTTGACATTTTACTGTGTTACCTGTATGGTCCAGATGCCATGTATTCAGGTACTTCAGTGTCTCCGCCCTCTGCTGACCCACAATGCTCTGCTGCTTCCTGTCTACCTCTGGCCTCTGCTCCTGCTTGCATACTGATGGTTAGTGTTTGATCCAATACAAGAATAATATGTTGTTACCACGGCAACACCGCTTGTTGTTCTTGTGGAACTCACCTGGCTCCTTCCCCCGCTGCTCATCTCGCTGCTGGTTGGCTGCCCTGCGTGGACTATGTGTGATGTCAGACTTCCTGTGAGGAAGGTGAAGACACAGAGATGTGTGAAACCACCAAGAGGTGTGAATGTTGTTGGTGACTGGAGACAAAGTGAGAGCTGATTGGCTGCTACCTGACACATTGTTCGACAGGTGAGCTGTGTGGGTGTGGCCTGGCTGGGCGTGGTCCTCGTGGACGTGGTCTCTGCATTTTAAAAACAGTCAGAGGGCAATAAAGACATGTGGTCACATGTGATGTGGTGTTGTGATTGGTCGGAGGTGTGATGTGGTGTTGTGATTGGTCGGAGGTGTGATGTGGTGTTGTGATTGGTCGGAGGTGTGATGTGGTGTTGTGGTCATGTGACCAGACCTGCAGGCCGATGCTCAGACTCTGCTGCAGTGTTGCAGTCAGTCGCTCCACCAGACGATCGCCAACACGACCAGAACCGTCCTGAAAACAAAACATAAACAACATTTACAAAACATCAAGTCTTTTATATCTGACAGGTGAAAGAACAGGAAGTGTTCTGTGATTGGTTTGTGATGCTGGTGATGTAACCTGTTGGTTTGTTTACAACCTGTCTGGTGGTCTGATGCTCCTTCTTATTAGTTCTTCTGACTGACAGAAATGATGGACACTGTGAGCAGGTGAGGGAGAACATGCAGGTGTGTTGTTACCTGGCAGTGAGACAGAGCGCTCAGAGCCTGTTTGTAGAGCTGAACAGCTTTCTGCTGCTTCCTCTGCTTCAGGTAACACTCCGCTAACGACTCACACACCTGAGCCTGAGCCAGGTGGTCCTCTGCAGACAAACAGACAGGTAGAGGCAGGTATGATCTCATAAACATGACTGAACGGTTACTGTTTTTACCTGATGTTACCTGTGTCTCTGAATCCCTGCAGAGCGTGGATGAAGCTCTCTGCTGCCTCCTCTTCATCACCCAGCTGACTGCAGGCAAACGCCAGGTTACTGAAGCACCGAGCCTGGTCACCACGGCAACCTAGAGAGCCTGCGCGCGCACACACACACGTATATTATCACTTCATAGTATCCTGAATGTATGAACTTATAAATATTACACTTTTTTATGAATGTTGAAGGTTGATTGACAGGTGATTGACAGGTGTGACAGGTGTGACAGGTGTGACAGGTGTGTGTCTGACCGTAGAGTCCAGCGGCCTGCCTGTGGTAGCCCACAGCAGGTGTGAACTGTCCAAGAGAGTTCAGAGCAGCTCCCAGGTTGTGCAGCACCTTGGCCAGCAGGGGGGGCCACTGAGCCGCAGGACCCAGAGCCTGCAGGAAACACTGCACCGCCTCTTCGAAACACCTGAGCCAGCAGTAAGACACGCCCACGGACAGGTAAAGCTCACCTGGACCACAGCGGGAGGTAGACAGATTAACCAATCAATCAATCAATGAATCGGTCAGATGATCTGTTTCATAAAGGTGATTACCCAGAGTCCTCGGGTCGGTGATGCTGTCTGTCAAACTCAGAGACTTTGTCAGCACGCCGATAATGTCATCATGGCTGAACTGATCTGATTGAATCATGTAATTTCCCGCCTCTTTCAAAGCAGCAGCTGCAGAATCCAACATGGCTGCCACTCTGTAACTCTCTGCTGCCCGCAGGAAACCCTGAACTGCCAGAGACCAGTCCTACAACACACACACACCTGTCACCTGACACATCTGTCACCTGACACACCTGTTCCAGCTCTGGTTCAGGTTCTGGTCCAGGTCCTGGTTCTGACCTGTGTTCTGCTGTAGCAGCGGCTCATCTCCATGCAGGCGTCTCCCTCGCTGCCTCCGTCTCCCTGCGATCTGTACAGCTGCGCAGCCTGCAGGAAGTGGGCAGCGGCCTCTTGACTCTGTCCTAGTGCATTGTGGGCCAGTGCGAGGTTGAACTGGAGGTCTGGGAGCCGGTCGGCCTTCGGACCGGGGTGAGCCTGCTGCAGGAAGTCCAGACCTTTCTGAGGTCTCCCCACCTCCACATAGGCTGCTCCCAGGTTAAAGGAACAGGCTCGGAGGACCCGGGAGTCCTGCAGCTGAGGGGAGCAGAGCATGATGGGAAATGTAGTAGACACAGCAACAAGGGTTTTATGACTTTTATGACTTATGTCATATGACATGTTTGTGACCTCTGACCACAGCGTCTCACCTGTTCTGCAGCCTTCAGGGCGTCTCTAAAGCAGCTCAGAGCGTCTCCTGTCCGTCCCTCCTGCAGAGCTCGATGACCAGCAGACGTTAACTCCTCGATGTCCACCGTCTGAACCTCTGACACCGCTGAGGCCTTCGTCCTCACCTTCTGCTCCTTCCTCTTCCTCTTCACTTTTACCTCCTTCTCACCTGCTGTGGACGCATCAGACGCCATGATGGATGTGAGAGAGACTCACCTGGACTGAGGAGACAGAAACACACAAACCTCCTCTTAAAGAACAGCCAATATTCAATCAATCAATAAATCTGATCAATTGAATCATTTTACTTGAATCCAAAGATTTAAATTGAATATGGAGTGAAGTTAAATTGTATTTTATTTCATTAAAAGTTGAAATGAAACAGGACGAGCTGCTGTTTTCAGTGTTTAAATGTTTTTACCGGATTAATTACAAAACTTAAATGTTTTATGTTTATTTTGGAGGAAACACAGTCACTTTGTTTCAAACTGATTTATTTTGAAAAACCTTCTGTATATGTGTTTGTGTCAGTTGGAGGAAGGTAAATCTACAACTGACACCGCCCCTCTGCTGGACACACGTACACACGGCTGTGTGATGGTTTCAGCAACATCAGAGACACAGTCTTTGTTCGTGCTGAGGTTGACTTATAACAGAGTCTCATTTAAAACCTGTTTCACATTCACTCTGACAGATATGAGTGAAGAGCAGCAGGGATTATAATGATATAATTATGATATAAATAGAATAATGATATTATTAATTAATCATTAAACACTGGTCCTGGAGAAGCAGCAGAAAAATGAATGGATGGATGAATCAGTTAATATTTTATAACTAACATGACTGTCTGCAGGCGAGAGAAAGATCCATGACTTTGTAAATGACGTCAGTGTTTTTTAAAACGTCACAGTACCTGGACTGTGGAAAGGGAAGATACAAGATCTGATCTGGTCTCTGGGGGGTTTCTCTTCACCTTGGTGTTTGATTTGTTGTTCTGATGGTTTCTGTTTGATTTTTATGTGACTGATGTCACCGACCTGAAGACCAGACTCCTGGCTCACAACATACAATTATATTAAATTACATATGACATTGTTTGTCAGTCAGATCTGGTCCTCTCCACCACCTCTACACTGTTACAGTACATTAAATTACCATACCATATTATAATTAGATCTATATTTAATAGTATTCTTTATTTAGACTGTTTAGTTACTGCTTATCATTCAGCCTTTAACTGAATCGTTTTTTATTTATATATTGATATATATCGCGGATAAATGAACAGCTGTCACTGACACTGTTATTACAGCTGTACACACGTCAGCTGCTACTGCTAATGTTCCCCCTGACAGGTACTGACACTGCTCACCTGAAGCCAACAGGTAACACGAGCACTCACAGTCCGCAGGTGAAGATTAAGCTCGTCCATCCTGAGCGGGAAAATGTTCACAAGTTAAACTTCAGCTGTCACTAATAAACCGATACGATCTGCGGAGAAGCAGCTAACAAATACCTCCACCTGCTAATACAGTTTGACTCGGTTTCTATGGTAACACAGAACAGACGGTGGGGAGTAATTAAAACAATAAAGTTTAACTGTGTTATAAGTAATTCAAGGTAAGGACGTGTAATATCTAATGAGATTTTAAAATGTTCTTTTAAAGTAAAGTTTTCGTTGGCGTTTGTTTTACTTTAGACAGGAAACTACACGGACCACAATCCAATGCGAAAAGGTTCCAGCCAATCGGAAGAGCGCTTGACCGGCTGACCAATCAGAGAGCCGCGGGAGCTTTCAAACTTCGGACAGGAAGAAGCTCGCGGACAGCAGGGGACGGTTTGAGTCTTCAAACCGAGACTCGAGATTATTCTTCACCGGCAGATTTTAAGAGAGAGAGTTTCGGTCACCGAGAGGATTAAAACCGAGTTTAACCGAAGGACACGAAAACACGGAGCAAATAGCTAACGGCTAACGGCTAACATGGCCGACTCAGCTTCACAGAACCGCTGTGAGTTTCTTTAAACCTTGAGCCTCCCTCCTCTGTTAATTCATGTGTTTGTTTACATGTTTTATTCACGTCGTTGTTTACATGTTTATTCACGAGTTTATTCGTGTGTGTGTTTACGAGTTTATTCACATGGTTCGAGAATGAAACATGTCTTACTCGTCATAAACCTGAAACATGAAGCTGCCGTTTTCATCCGTGAACTGTTCAGAGAAACTTTCACATCAAGTTCAGTTTGTTTTATTTGTGGAGAAACAGATTTTGAAGTATTCATGATCCAGATTATTATGTGATCCAGATTATTATGTGATCCAGATTATTATGTGATCCAGATGATTATGTGATCCAGATTATTATGTGATCCAGATTATTATCTAATCCAGATTATTATCTAATCCAGATTATTATCTGATCTCAGCACCATAAATATGTCTGAGAAACCGAAGTGTTGAAAAATGTTCTGTCTGACATGTTGAGGAAAGTAATCCTCCTCTGTAACTGGATCAGAACCAACATTTGTCCTATCCCTCCACCCAGTCTGGGTCAAAGTGGTTCAGTACTTTGTGTGTAATCCCGGACTGAACCTGATCTCCATGGTAACAAACCTCTGACTGTAACATTCCTCTGATGATTGTTAATTTGTTTCACTTTTGTTTGTCTATTTTTCCTTTTTAATAAAGTTTTACACATTTTATTTCTGGATGTTTGATTCATATTACATCAGATCCATTATTTTGATTACTGATTAGTGTGATGATTATTTTTGACACCAATTGTTTTGTGTGTTTTATAAGGAGATGACTTCATGTTGTTTTATTGGAGCAGTTCCATGACACGTGTGTGTGTTAACAGAGTGTGTCTCTGTGTGTGTAGATGAGCGTCTGACAGCAGAGCAGATGGATGAGCAGAGGATCCAGAACGTGGCCTACCAGTACCTGTGCAGGTTGGAGGAGGCCAAGAGGTGAGTGGGATTTAGTTTGAGTCAGTCCTGGTCGTGGTGGACTGGAATATCATCAGACATCCTCCTGACTCTGATGTGATCCAGCTGTTGTCATGGATACGTCTTTGTGTTTCCATCACCGTGATGACAGACAGGCCTTGATGGAGGCAGCTTTCTAACATCAAATACGACACACTTCTTTGTTTCCTGCTCAGGTGGATGGAGGCGTGTCTGGGGGAGGAGCTTCCTGCTCCTACGGAGCTGGAGGAGGCGCTGAGGAACGGAGTCGTTCTTGCTAAACTGGGTCATCGATTCGCTCCCAACGTCGTCCCCCTGAAGAAGATCTATGACCCCGAGCAGCACCGATACCAGGTCACACAGACACACAGACATACAACACCACATGACATGACATGTGACTCCATCAATACTCAGCTGTGTCAATAATCAATTATCAGCAGTCTCGAGTCAATAATCAATAATCAATACTCAGCTGTATCAATAATCACTAATCAGCTATGTCTTGATGTCAATCAATAATCAGCTGTGTCTCCATGTGTCACTAATCAATAATCAGCTGTGTCTCCATGTGTCTATAATCAATAATCAGCTGTGTCTCCATGTGTCAATAATCAATAATCAGCTGTGTCTCCATGTGTCATTAATCAATAATCAGCTGTGTCTCCATGTGTTCAGGCTGTGGGTCTTCAGTTCCGTCACACCGACAACATCAACCACTGGAGGAACGCCATGACGACTTTAGGACTGCCGACGGTCAGTGAACAGAGCGATTGATCAGATGATCGGTTTGAGTTCGGAATGATCAGCTGTTGTTGTTGTTTTCAGATCTTCCATCCAGAAACTACAGACGTGTACGACAAGAAGAACATGCCCAGAGCCGTGTACTGCATCCACGCACTCAGGTGTGTTCACCTGTCTGTTTACCTGTTCACCTGTCCAATGGTCAATACACCTGTCAATACACACATCTGTTCATCTGTTTACCTGTCTGTTTACCTGTCTGTTAATCTGTTCACCTGTCTCCCTGCAGCCTTTATCTCTACAGACTGGGTTTGGCTCCACAGATCCACGACCTCTACGGGAAAGTCAAGTTTACTGGTAAATAACACACTTCCTTCCTTCCTTCACTCTTCTTCTTCTGTTTATTCAAACTGAAATGTTTCACCTTGATGTGACTTTTAATGTGAAAGTGACTTCCTGTTTGACAGTGTACACTGTTGTTGTTACTGTCCAGAGGAGGAGATCAACAACATGAAGCTGGAGCTTGATAAATACGGGATCCAGATGCCGGCGTTCAACAAGATCGGAGGAATCCTGGCCAATGAGCTGTCAGTGGACGAAGCTGCAGGTAGAGAGAACCCCTCTGATTGGCCGAGAGACTCTTCAGTCAGTCCCTACAGAAAAAGACGCAGTCCTCAGTCTCAAACTGTCCCCTGTCTCCTTCTCACATCAGTACATGCAGCGGTGATAGCCATCAACGAGGCGGTGGACAGAGGGGACGTTGGCGTCATGGCGGGGGCTCTGAGGAATCCTAACGCCATGCTGAGCGACCTGCAGGAGGCGCTGATGAGCGTCTACCACCAAATGCTGCATCAGGCTAAGAGAGGGAAAGCTCAACATGCAGCCGGCAGGGTGAGAGTCTGCTCTGATTGGTTGGTTCGTCTGTCCTATTAAACTGTCATGAGATGGATGTTTCATGTGTGTGTGTGTGCGTGTGTGCGTGTGTGTGTGCGTGTGTGCGTGTGCAGCGTGGAGGTTCAGAGGAGAAAGACATCTATGAGGAGTATCTGACTCAGAGAGAGATCCAAGAAAACATCAACATCGTCAACGGTGAGAACAAGAGAAGCTGTGGTAACCCTTCACAATAAGAGTACCCTTATAAAGGAGTTATAAATGGTTCATAACGAGGTTATTAATTAATTATAAACAACAGTTTTCATCCATTGATGCAGGCTCACTATTCGGCAAGATCAAGTTAATGCTTCCTACTCATCAATCTTACTAATGAGTTACCACCATGGTAAAAGGAGCGTTATTTATAACTGGCCATGAGGCTCTTTTACCAGTTATAAATAATAGTAACTCATTAACAAATGACGGTGGTTAATTGTTAGTAACTGAACAAACGTGATGAAGCAGCAGCTACAGATGTTGATGATGGAGAGATATGAGGCTGAACAGTTCAGATACATGTGGGCTCACTATTTGGCAAGCAACAGCTCACTGTTTCCCTTTTCATCTAATGTGTAATAACAGCTTATAAATTATTTATGAAGTGTTAACAAGCTAATTAATAAACTAGCTCTAAACCATTTATAAATCCTTTATAAGGGGAGTCTTATTGTGAAGTGTTTCCAGGTGTTTTCCTGTGGCTTGAATGTGTGAACAGACCAACGTCCATAAAACCACTGGGGGACACAGCTCATAATGAATATAACTGCACACACCTGAGTCACCAGAGTGACTGTCACTGTGATGTCACTCCTCTGTCCTTCACCCTGTGTATCAAACAGATCAATGTGACTCACTCTGACGTCACGATTATTATTTATTATGATTTATATTATGATATGATTTTATTCAGGTTTCACTCGTTCTGTGTTTTGAGTGATTTATTTATAAAACGATCTATAACTGATAATATCAATAATATTGATCTGTGTGTATCAGTGCGATCAGCGGTGGAGCAGGTGGATGAAGCTCTGGAATCTGCAGATGAACTGTCCCTGCTCTCCGCTCTGCAGCTGCCATGTTTGGCCCTCAGGGGCCTCCGTACTGACAATGGCCCCTGGTACCTGGACCAGCTGTCGGCGGACCGCCAGCAGAAGGCGCTGGTACACACACACACACACACACACACACATACACGCACACACACAGAAATACACACCGTGACTGCCTGTTAGACCTGACCCCTCCCTCTGTGACCTCTGACCTCAGGATCAGGGCTGTGTCGACCCCCTGGAACCTGATGAGCTGCAGGAAGCTGTGACCATCGCCAACCAGGAAGCCCAGAGAGCCAAGAACAGTAAGTTCTACTGGATCTGGACCAGTACATACTGGTGTGTCCAGACCAGTCCACATCAGTCAAGCTGTTGTGACTCATGACCCTGAAGATGTCACTGTGGAACATTTTCCAATATTTAATGATTGATCAGTCTATTGATAAAATAATCGTCATATCTTCTTCATGTCCAGTCACAGTCGATCAAACTGAGACTTCAATAAGTGTGTGTGTGTGTGTGTGTGTGTGTGTGTGTGTGTGTGTGTGTGTGTGTGTGTGTGTGTGTGTGTGTGTGTGTGTGTGTGTGTGTGTGTTTCAGTGCTCACTGCAGTGCAGAGTGTTAATGCGTCGTTGCGTGGCAGCGACCCCAGACACACGGTCAGCTGTCTGATGACCTCTGACCTCCAGTTGCCCGAAGTGTTTCCTTTTGCTGCCTCTCTGTATCACAAAGAGCTGCAGCTGCTGCAGAGACAGACTCCACAGGTAAGTCACCTGAGAGTCAGTCAGTCAGTCAGTCAGTCAGTCAGTCAGTCAGTCAGTGTTTGATGTTTCCTGTTGTCTCCATCAGGGGGAGCTGCAGCAGGAGGAGCTCTATGTTGCCGTGGAGATGCTGTCAGCTGTCGCCCTCATCAATCAGGCCATGGGGGCGGGAAGCCTGCAGCAGTTTAGCTCCTCATTGGTCAGTCCGTCTGCAGGACTCTCTGATGTAGACGACACCCTGCTGGACAGGTGCGACTCCGGTCTACCTGTGTTTACACCTGTCTACCTGTCTGTCTACCTGTCTGTTTACACCTGTCTACCTGTCTGTCTACCTGTCCGTTGACACCTGTCTACCTGACTGTTTACACCTGTCCACCTGTGACCCTCAGGTACTTTGAGTGTCTGGTTGGTGTGAAGCAGGAGATGAGCAGAGATCTACTGACCTGGAATCAGCTGCAGGAAGGAATCAACTCTGTCAACAGCTCAGTGCAGGACGAACACCAGAGTAAGAAAACACACACTGTACATGTTGTCTGACCTGAGACCAGCTCACCTCTTACCTGGGTACATCTCCATGGTAACAGATGCTGAACTACTAATGATCAAGAAAACAGACCAATGCCTATAAAAGCTCTGCATACTGACCAAGTTCATGTTGTTAAGATAACCTGTGACCCCTGTGTGACCTCTGTGTGACCTCTGACCTTCAGAGCTCCTGGCTGTGGGAGTGATTAACGAGGCTGTGATCAGAGGAGACTCTCAGAAGCTGCTGTCTGCTCTGCTGCTGCCCTCCTGTGGCGTGGAGGAGGTTCTACCTGCCAACACCTGCAGATACCTGACCCTGCTGAGCAAGGCCAGGCAGCACAAAGCCCAGGTAAATCCACACAGGTAGAACTACACAGGTAGAACTACACAGGTAATTACACAGGTAACCAAGGATTCACCTCAACATTCGGACTGAAACTCAAACTGATCTTGAATCTTTACCTTCTGTAGAATGAATACATGTATGTTGTTGTTTGAAGATGAAGTCATGTGACCTTCTGATGTCCAATCAGGTGAGCAGAGACCCAGGAGCTGAGCTGTGGTTGGCTGATATCCAGGAAGGAGTGAGGAGAGCCAATCAGCAGAGTCAGAGAGCTTTGAAGGGTGAGTCGGTCACATGATACATGTTGACAAATGAGACATGGAGACATCCAAGACATTAAACCAAGTGTGTGTGTGTGTGTGTGTGTGTGTGTGTGTGTGTGTGTGTGTGTGTGTGTGTGTGTGTGCGCGCGTGTGTGTGCGCGTGCGTGCGTGCGTGCAGTGTGTCTGTCAGTCGCAGCAGTGAACCAGGCTGTGAAGGAGAACAGGGTGAACCAGACTCTCAGAGTTCTGTCTCTACCTGAGGTGGAGCTGCAGGGACTCATCTCTACCTGTGCTGCAGAATATCAGAGAGAGCTGCTCAGTCTGCTCACACACAAGACACACACAGGTAACACACACACACACACACACACACACACACAGGTGACACACACACACAGGTTAGTAGACAATAAGATGTTTGACGTCCTTCACACTGGCAGATTTCTTCTTTGAGTCACTGATCTTTAACATATTTAAAGATCTTTGTCGTGTTTGTGTAAAACATTGATACTGATTGATTATGGTTTTCAGATTGGTGAAGTATCAGCACAATGTTGTGTAACAGTCTTGTTTTGGTGTAAACTGTCCAGGAGACAACAGGAGTCCGTGGGTTAGAGTCCGGCTGGAGGACGGCTCCTTTTATTACTTCCACCTGAACCGACTGGAGGGAAACTGGGAGAGACCGGCCGGCTTCGTACAGAACAGTGTGTTCATCGACAGAGAGGAGATAAAGGTGAGATACACCTGAGGGTCAGAGGTCACCGTCAGGGTATTAACCACAGGTACTGTCACACCTGAGAAGACCCAAACTTTAAAATCTAATTTCCACACCTGAGAAATCACAGTTTATATGTCCCTGTCTGTGATTGGTCAACAACAGTGATGTCATGTCTCCACCTGCAGGAAGTCATCAGCAGTGTGTCGGGCTCGTACAGTCGCAGCGTCCTCTGGAAGAGCAGCGACGCCCTCGTCGTTCGTCTGCAGGCGGCGTGTCGAGGGTTCCTGGTCAGACAGCAGCTGGAGGTGCGGCGGCGTTACCTGATCAGTCAGACACCTGCTGTCATCGTCATCCAGGTGAGAAACCAGCTGACTGCTGGAGCAGATTCCAGTCAGTGTTCTGTAACATAGGCAGCTGGCTGACCTGCAGACACCTGGACTCTGGATTTGATGGGGAGCCGGTCGAGACAGACAGACAGGTGGAGACAGACAGGTAGAGACAGACAGGTGAGGAAGGGGTTAAAGCAATATCAGGACACAGTTCCAGATGTAGGGGATCAATACTAATCAATACAGAAGCCTCAGGGGTGGAGCTTGTTGGAGTGTGTCATTACAGATTTGATTGACAGGTCTGTGGCTGGTGTGGTCATGTGATCGATGTGATCATCACGTCTCTCTGTGTGTTAAGTCTCAGTGGAGGAGGTTTGTCCAGCAGAGGGCGTACAGGCGGCGGCTGCAGTTCCTCTACATGAACTGGCGAGCTGCGGTCAAGGTGAGCAGACGTTTACAACAGGTCCACAGGTGACACCAGGTGTTTGTGTCTGTACTGTTCATCAGTGTGTGTGTGTGTGTGTGTATGTGTGTGTGTGTGTGTGTGAACAGCTCCAGTCGTTTGTGAAGATGTGGTTGGCCAAGAGGAAGTATCAAGCTCGACTGAGGTTCTTCAGACGTAACGTGAGTCCTGCTCGTGTCTCTTAAATCTACTTCCCTCCTGGGGCACCTTGTGGCTTTTCAAATTAAAAGCCTTCTGCAGAGTCTTGAGGGCGGCCGCAGTGAGAGGAGGATTCAGACTGTTCCTTTAACTGTCTCTGTGTATGATTCTGTCAGCCAATCAGAAAACAGGATATTCCGTCTCCATGGTAACAGTGTATAGTAACTGTGTGTGTCCACAGGTGGGCGCTATCATAAAGATCCAGGCCTTCTTCAGAGCCAGCAGAGCCCGGGACCAGTACAGGATGCTGGGTGAGGTCACTAACGAGACACTGACTCTGATTGGTTAATTGATCCTGTCGTTACTTACTCTACCTGTTTGCGAGTCATTAATAAGCCCTCCCCCTCACCTGTCTCAGTGCACTCCGACACGCCCCCCCTGTCTGTGGTCAGGAAGTTTGTTCACCTGCTTGACCTGGGCGACGGTGACATCAGAGAGGAGGCGGAGCTTCTGCGTATGAGGGAGGAGGTGGTGAGGAGCATACGCTTCAACCGGCAGCTGGAGGCAGACCTGGACCTGATGGACCTGAAGATCGGCCTGCTGGTCCGGAACAGAGCCACGCTGCAGGTACGTGAGTCACCACCTACAGGTAGACACAAAGATGGTCTATGTTCAGAGGATGAGTCACTCCACCTCAAAGGAAGGGACAGTGTACGTTTACATGCATTCACAGAAATCAGGTCACTCAGGTAATCAAGACGTTTTCCCTAACCCCGACTACAAACCATTGATCCCCAGACCGATTACAAAAACTTCCTGACCCAGTCTGCCCGTCAGGGTTTATGGTCCGTGTAGTATTTGTCTCGTTTGTGTCAACAGAACCATCTCTCTCTGAACAGGAAGTTGTGTCTCACTGTAAGAAATTGACGAAGAAGAACAAGGAGCAGTTGTCGGACATGATGGATGTGGAGAGAAGTAAAGGGCTGAAGGCTCTGAGCCGAGGGAGGAGGGAGAGACTGGAGGCCTACCAACACCTGTTCTACCTGCTGCAGGTGAATCTGCCTTCTGAAGAACAGATTGTGTGAAACCCCCCCCCCCCCCCCCCTTTTCACCAGATCACAGTAAAAACTATTTTGTGTGTGTGTGTGTGTGTGTGTGTGTGTGTGTGTGTGTCTCAGACCCAGCCTCTGTACCTGGCTCAGCTGATCTTCTTGATGCCTCAGAGTCGCTCCACCTCCTTCATGGAAATGTTGGTGTTTAGTTTGTTTAACTATGGCTCCGACCGCAGGGAGGCCTTCCTGCTGCTGCAGCTGTTCACTGAGGCTCTGAGATACGAGATCAGGTAACGGATACACACTGTAATACACACTGTAATACACACTGTAATACACACTGTTATACACACTGATACATTGAAATAAAGTTTAAATTAATTAAAAAATCCTGACCTGAGACACATCAGAGGACAGAACAGTCCAGATTAGACAGTAATGATCAGTAACGCGTGTGTGTGTGTGTGTGTGTGTGTGTGTGTGTGTGTGTGTGTGTGTGTGTGTGTGTGTGTGTGTGTGTGTGTGTGTGTGTCAGGCTGAAGGTGGAGCAGCCTCAGGATGTGGTCACAGGTAACCCCACCGTCATCAAGATGTTGGTGAACTTCTACCGTCACGCTCGTGGTCACAACGCCCTGCGCGAGGCCTTGGGTCCGGCGCTGCAGGACGTGCTGCAGGACCGGACCCTCAGCATCAGGACAGACCCGGTGGAAGTCTACAAGACCTGGATAAACCAGACCGAGACCCAGACCGGACACAAGAGGTTTGAACAGAGAAGACCGCTTAAACAGACTCATCTGAACACCTGTAGATCTCTGAGTGTCTCACCTGTCTGTCTCACCTGTCTGTCTCACCTGTCTGTCCCTGCAGCTCCCTGCCCTACGAGGTCTCTGCTAAAGACGCTCTGTCTCACCCTGAAGTTCAGAGACGCATCGACATCGCCATCATCAACCTGAAGAACCTGACGGACCGAGTCCTCAAAGCCATCACCTCCAACCTCCACAAACTGCCGTAGGCCTCCACCTGTCCACCTCTCTACCTCTCCACCTGTTCACCTTTCCACCTGTCCACCTCTCTACCTCTCCACCTGTTCACCTTTCCACCTGTCCACCTGAGGTTCATGATGAGTCTTGTTTTGCAGGTATGGTTTACGTTACACGGCGAAGGTCCTCAGAGACGCCCTGAAGACAAAGTTTCCTGAAGCCAGCGATGACGAGCTCTACAAGGTAAACTCCAGGACGTAGACGGAGCCCAGTGCTCACTGGTTTGCTCCCAGTAACCGAAGGGCACTTCTCCTTCACAATAAAAGCCTGAAGGTTCTGGTCTAATGCGTAGATTTGTCACAGACGGAAACACAGCGACTGTTCAGGATTAAAGTGGATTGACTCGTTCTTCCACAGAAGCTCTGAACAGCTGTTTCTTACCTTCAGGGTTTAACAAACAAACAATCATCAGAATCCTGTTACTGTCACCTGGATCTGAACCGGATCATTTCTGATGAAGTAGAAGTTTTCCCCTGAAGTCTGGAGTCTCCTGTTTGACTCTGAGTGTCTCTCTAGTTTCCTGTAAAATGATTCTACTTTTGAAAGTGACACTGAAATTTGCTGAAACATCAGTTATTCTGAACGTGAACTTCAACACAGCGTCAACAAGTCTTCAGATTAAAAACTCACCTGTCCTCCCCTCTGCTCCTCTCC
The DNA here is from genome assembly GCF_021018895.1 of Seriola aureovittata. NCBI lineage: Eukaryota > Metazoa > Chordata > Actinopteri > Carangiformes > Carangidae > Seriola > Seriola aureovittata. The sequence continues at coordinate 5,433,747 of NC_079370.1, forward strand.
TACAGATCGTAGGTAACCTGGTCTACTATCGTTACATGAACCCGGCCGTCGTGGCTCCGGACGGTTTCGACGTGGTGGACCGCTCGGCCGGCTCCGCCCTGCAGCCGGAGCAGCGTCACATCCTGGGCTCCATCGCCCGCATGCTGCAGCACGCCGCCGCCAACAAACACTTCCACGGAGACGGATACCACGTCAGAGCTCTGAATCAGTACATCAGCCAGACTCACACCAGGTTCAGGTCAGAACTGGATTCATTTATTTACACTGTGGAAAAACATGATCAGAATACAGAAGGTTCCTGACGTCAAACAGGAAGTAGCTGCTTCTAGAGCTGTAAGGATTAATCGATTAGGTGATTGATAAGATAAATCATTATCATCATCGTTTTAGTCATTTTTAAGCAATAAGATCAAACATTTGATGCTTGCAGCTGCTCAGATTCAGGACTCGATGTTCACTGTTTTCTCACAAGGACAAAACAACCAATCAGCAGTTAACGCTCGAGCCGCTCCATCAGCTACGGTGAGTCGTAACTGTAAACTGTGATGTCACCAATCGCCCGTCCATGTGGCAGCGTCAGGTTTAAAAATCAAGACAAACTAATTCATCTCTGAGACCAAACCACCGGCGAGTTCAAACGTCCTGAGATCACGAGTGAAGACCTCAGTGACGTCCAGCAGGTGTCTCCTGATGGTTCTTTGTTTTTTCAGGTTACAAACACATTAAAGTCATAAACATCTGCACATCCGACAAACAGAGGAAATACAAGTAAAAGCTAAATAGATTAAATAAAATAAGAAGATAACGTGCACACCCTTCAGTGTGTGGTGTGTGATACAGGCTGTTAGACTTCTATATTACACTTCATGTTCGTCATCGAGCAGAGACAGTTGTATGATTGGAAAAGGGATGCGATACGTGAACATCAGGCGTCCTTGCTCAGAGGAAGTCATCCTCGCCAGTTTGTCTGTCCATTCATTAAAACCGATTCGCTCTTTTGGTTTCCAAAGCCGTAACACTATTCTGCTTCCTGTTCTCGAGGCCAGTTTCACCCAACAACACACTACAAATTTCCATCGGTAAAATATCCAGTATACATAATGCTGAGTTTGTGTCAGTGATTTAATGATCAGAGAACGTTCTCTCTCACGGTTCTTTGTGTCCAACAGGAAGTTCCTGTTGAGTGTGTGTGACGTTCCTGAACCGGAGGACAGGTTCAGTATGGATGAATACTCAGAGCTGCTCATCGTGAACAAACCCGTCATCTACATCTCTGTCAGCGAGCTGCTCAACACGCACAAGGTCAGAAAACACAATACCTAAACCTGGTTCTGGATCTGGACCTGGTTCTGGACCTGGACTCACTGTGTCTGTCTGTGTCTCTGTGTGTTCAGCTGCTGCTGGAGCATCAGGAGGTTTTGTGTCCGGACTCCTCCGACCCGCTCAGACTGCTGCTGAAGGACCTGGGATCAGTTCCCACCCTTCAGGAACTCATCGGTACGACAACTACTGCTTTATCACTAACACTGCTGCTGCCCTCACGGTGCGTTCACAGACACTAAGGAGCTGTCAGTATCTGGCCTGTCATGGGTCTATGGCCTGTCTGCCATCAGACACTTTGTTAAGGACTCATCTTAAAACTTTTCCTCCATTTATTTTGAAGTTAAGAAAGTTCCCTCCTGCCGTGGAGCCGTGAACAAACTGTGCTGAGGTGCAGCTGCTGTGATGTCACGCTAAACAGACGCATGGAAAACCGGCTCGAACCGACTTTTCCAAAAGAGAGGGACCCGACCCGAATAGACCTGAGGGTAGATAGACCCCGTCCAAAAAGAAAAGAGACAACACTAATAATCATTATTATTATTGTTATTGTTATTACTATCATATCAACGATATTATTATACAACTATGTAATAATGGACAGATGTAAAGTCCTAGAAAGTAAAATAATAAGTTTAAATGAAAAGATGATTTTACTGAAACAAGCTTCAGGTTCCTCGACAATCAAAACTGCGGCTGACCTGATGTCACTTTTGACACTGTTGACACAGAGACCAGACCAGACTCGGCTAGACTGAGCAGACTTTGGACCCGGGTTGAATCGGGTCCAAGTGTCAGCATTAGAAAAACAAAGAGACGGGTCATGAAGCAGCTGCAGTCAGTCAGAGCGCCACCATGAGGCGGCGAGGAGAAGAGCTCTCCACAAACCTCCACCTGGAGTCTGACGGTGTGTTTCTGTTGACGGGTGGAGGCTGAGCCATCAGGGTCTGAATGAGTCCTGGTCTATGTGTGTGTTCTGCAGGAGAGTCTTCATCATCGTCATCCTCAGCAGATCCAGGATCAGAGTCTCAGAGCTGTAAGATGGAGGTTTCTCTGACTCTCACCAGCAAGTTCGACATCTTCAGCGAGACCGATGACAAACCAGACGCCAGAGGACTGCTGCTCAGGTAACGTAGCATGTTAGCCCGTTAGCTTCACCTGCTCAGGTAACTTCACTCTGTCATTCGTCCTTTTATTCAAAATAAACATGTTTAAGTTTTTCTTTTTTTTTTCTTCAGCACGAAGCAGCTGATCATCGACGTCATCAGGACTCAACCAGGCGACTCTCTGAGGGACATCCTGAGGACATCTCCCTCACATGACCAGGTATCTCTCTCACACACACACACACACACACACACACACACACACACTGAGCTGAACTGAAACCAGTCTCTCTGAACTCTGAGTCAGTCCAGGTGTCTGGTCCTCACAGAGACGGAGCGCACACAGGTGATACAGGTACACCCGTCTTTAACCTCAGCTCCTCCGTCATCTCTTCTTCTTCTGCTCTGTTCACACAGGAAGTGTGTCACGATTGGCTGATGCAGCGGCGTGCTCGGCAGGACGCTCTGACACCTGAGAAGATGAAGAGGAACCAGTCGCTGGTTGCCAACAGCAACCTGAGTTTGGAGGAGAAGAAGAGGAAGATCCTGAGGTGTCTTCGTCGTCTGGAGGGACTCGGAGTCCTGAGGTCACCTCAGACCGAAAACCAGATCCTGCAGATGATCGCCAAGGTGACACAACACACACGTAAAGCATTCACAATGACGGGTTTGAACTAACACACACACACACACACACACACACACACACACACACACAGTGAGGTTCTGTCAGCTGATTCTTTCAAATCCTACATATCTATATCATTGTATTGATCCACTTCCTCACTTGTTCTTGAGCTTTCAACTGTACCCCCCTCCCCCAGGACATCCGTCAGCAGCGTCTGCACCGTCAGCGTCGGGGGGCGGAGCTCGTAAAGCTTCGTCAGACCCTCAGCAGTCTGCAGGTAAAGAGCAGCTTCCACAGTGAACAGGTGGACTTCTACAGACATTACATCACTTCCTGTCTGGACAACCTGACTGCCAACAGGTACAGGTGGAACCTCCCACTCTCACTGGCTGTTTGACTTCACAGGAGATTGAAACACTGACTCACTGTGATTGGTTGTGTGTTGCAGTAAATCGACCAATAAGAAGGCAGCAGAGAGCAAAGGAAAGAAGAAGCTTCCTGCTCTGAGTTACAGCGCTGCCCGGCTGCAGGAGAAAGGAGTTCTGTTAGAGATCGAAGACCTGCCCCCGACACAGTGAGAACACACACACACACACACACACATGACACACACACACATGACACACACACACTGAGACAGAATGTTGTTTATGGTGTTATAACATGTGACAACGTCTCAGCACGATGTAACACCACAAACACCATCAACAACAAAAGGTTCAACATCCGGTCACCACCTGCAAGATGCTTCATATAAAACGTGTAACAGCACATACGTCGATATTATAAACAAATACTGAATTATTTAACGTCACACATTTTAACATTAGAAACCAACGTAAGTAACGCTACACGTTTTACTGTTCCAGGTTTAAGAACGTGGTGTTTGACATTGTTCCTGGACCCGAGACAGGAAGCTTCAAAGTTAAAACTCGATTCCTTGGTGTCGAGATGGAAGAGTTCCTGCTCAAATACCAGGTACAACCCGGGATAAATACTGAGCCAAACCAGGCCAAAGACCGAGTCAACTAGCAGTATTTGTAATCAGTTTAACCCAGTGTTCTGTTGCTATGGTTACCTGCTGCTTGATACACCTGCAGCTCAGATTTAAAACTGGGGTTAAATTTTGGACCTGAACTCTGTTTTATTTATGTTGTGCATTATATGTGTTTTAAGGTGTGTGTGTGTGTGTGTGTGTGTGTGTGTGTGTGTGTGTGTGTGTGTGTGTGTGTGTGTGTGTGTGTGTGTGTGTGTGTGTGTGTGTGTGTGTGTGTGTGTGTGTGTGTGTGTGTGTGTGTGTGTGTGTGTGTGTTGCAGGACCTGCTGCAGCTGCAGTATGAGGGCGTGGCCGTGATGAAGATGTTCGATAAAGCGAAGATCAACGTCAACCTGCTCATCTTCCTGCTCAACAAGAAGTTCTTCAAGAAATGAACCGAGTGACACTCTCACCCTGTATTTCTATCTTTGTCTGTGTCTCACTACATCATTTTTATATGTCACTATATACAACAGAGTGAGGCGTCCATCTATACACTCCTATCTCTGTTTATAATCAGATAATCTTTATAATTTTTCCCATGAATGTTAAAGTCACATTTTTACAATTGGAGATCGATACGGATCAATAATCATGAGTCAGTCGTTAATCTCACTGTAGAGTGAAGCATCTTCCTCACACTCTTATCGCTGAAACTCACTTTTAGCACTTTGTTGACCTACTTTATATCTCACTAGAATTTAAAAAGAGTGGGATGTCCTGTTCACACTCCGATAAACAGACTGTGTCTCTGCCACTAATTTTCCATCATGTGTCCTTCACTCCCATTTTTATATCTCACTGGAACTTTGACAGAGTGGGACATCTCAGTTTTTTTGTCTCAGCTCAGAGTCATCCTATAACAAACTTACAACAACTTGTTTTTGTTTTTTACAACTAAAATCTCTGTTTTAACATCTCACTACAATGTTTTTGTATCCTACATAAAGTGCAGAGTGGAGCATCTTTTCTCACTCCTGTCTCACTCTAGAATCTAAACAGAGTGAGACATCTTTATCAGTCCTATCTCTGCGCCTAACTCTAAAACTGGAGCACTAAAAAATGTAAAGAGTGGGACATCGTTCATATCTATATGATGATGATGATAATGTCTGATGAAGTCAGTTTTATTTTGAAGGTCCTTTGAGGCAACTGATCAGTATTGATCAGGTGGATATTGTTTGTCAGTCTCGATCTGTTTGTACTTTCACCTCAAAGTTTAACTTCATCCCAGAAGATTAACCAGAATGCAATGTGAGCTGGTCTGATACCCACTGATCAATAACAGCTGGCTGATCAATAACTGTAAATATTTTCTGTCTGTTTCTGTTTTCTCTCTTTTCTTTTTTCTCCTGGTAAAATCTGTTTTTACTTCAATAAATATCTGAAAGTTTTCAAACGTTGTTTCCGAATTTCAGTGTGAAGTGTTGACAGCTTGTTGGTTGATTGATTCGTTGATTGATTAGTTGGTTGGTTGAGTAGTTGATTGATTGGCTGGTTAATTAATTAGTTGGTTGGTTGGTTGGTTGGTTGGTTGAGTAGTTGATTGGTTGGTTGATTGATTAGTTGGTTGGTTGGTTGGTTGTCGATTGATTGGTTGGTTGGATCTCCACGATCTGTAAAGACTTTAGGATTCACTTTATAAAACTGACTTGTTTAATATTGTTTGATGAATCAATGAGTTTCTTGATTCATTGATTTATTGATTGGTCTGTAAAAGTCAGAAACAGAAGTCCATCTCAGCATGACATCATCAAATGTGTATGAATGGATGGATTTAGAAGAACTGACCCCTTCAGTGTGAATGAGACGTGATCTGGACCACAGGTGGTTTAAAGGTGTTTGTTTGATCAGAGCTGAAGGTCGCTGAGATGTTAATGTGTTTGAACCAGATAAGAAGCAGTTTATGGCGTCTCATATCAGAACTCATCAGTGGGTCGTCTCTGAGCTGTAAAACCGCGTTGTCACGTTGTACATTTATATTCACAAGTTATATTCTGCTCTCCACGGTCACACTAACAGATTATCAATCCCGCATAAAGTCATTTTCCTCTGATATCCAACACGTTCTAACAGATGATGTTTTATAAAAGCAGCTGAAGCTAATGCTAACCTTGTACTGTAAAATCAATAAATCAGACCAACCCCCCAACCCTGGTGGAAGTTACAGGTGTTGAACATGAAATGTTTTTATTCCACAGTTTGAGTTACAATCAAAGTGAAGGAAGAAAAATAGATCACAGATTCATTAGAGACGTTTCTATCAGCTGACAGGCTTACAAAAATATTTCAGTTTAAACTTCAAGTATCTACCAACAACAACAACAAGGTCCAGTTGCAACCAGTCTGGACCACTTTAAACCAGTCTGGACAAGTCTAAACCAGTCTGAGCCCGAGTCTGATCCAGTTTAAACCAGATTAAACCAGTCTCATCTAGTTCACATCCGTCTAAAACACTCTGTGCCAGTCTTATTCAGTCTAAACAAGTCTCCAGTTAAGTCTGACCCAGTTCTGGTCCAGTTTAAACCAGTTTGAGTCTGATTAAACCAGTCTGATCCAGTTTAAGACAGGTTAAACCAGTCTGATCCAGAGTGTGATCCAGTTTAAGCAAGCCTCATCCAGGTTAAACCAGTCTGATCCACATTAAACCAGTTTAAACCAATATGACCCAGAATCAGATCCTGTTTAAACCAGCTTTACTTTAAACCAGTCTGTGCCCATGTAAACCAGTTTGAACCAGTCAGACTGGGGAACAGACTCGACAGAGCTCGGTTTTATCAGGATAAAATTATTCCCAATCTTCTGACTGATGAAAGTTCAGTTGTGAAGTATCAGAGGCTGAAACTTCACGTTCACTTTAGATTCTGACAGAACTTCAGGAGCTCAGTCAAACTTCATCCACAGGTCTCAGAGAGTCGGAGTCTCTTTCAGGACCATGTGGAGTCCCTCAGGAAGAGGTCCTGGAGCTTTTTTTTTTTTTTTTTAATTAACCTTCATATAAATTTAAAGGAACGTTTTAACATTTCTGTAAATCTGTCGTCTCCAGAGTCAGACGGCTGCCGGTCTCCAGGTCACACAGGTCTCTGCTGCTGCGTTCACAGTTAGTGGTTCAACTCTTTCAACTCAGTGTGTGACTGACGGTCCTCGGTCATCGTACACACAGACCAGTTTTCATTTAGGATATGTGTTTTACGTCCATCTATATACAAAGAGAGAATATGAGCTGCTATATCATAACGATTCAATTCTTTTTTCTACAAAGTCTTTTAGATAATGTTTCAAAACGTCTTCACTGACATGAACAGATATCAACAAACAGGAAGTTTAAAGTTGCCATGGAGTCACAGCTTGAGTCTCATTTCCGTTTACCCTGATCTGCCTCCATGTCATCAAACTGTCCCATTAGCAGCAGCTGTGATCACTTCCTGTCTGCAGTGTATCATGATGCTCGGACAACTCTCACTGTTTTACTGTGATACTAAAGGAAACTTAAAAACAGGAAACTCTGAAGTTTCTCTGGAGCTTTATTGTGGAGGGACATGAGAGATAATGACATCATCAGGAAGTGAGGTCACACTGGATCAGATCAACATGTGGTTCAGGTCTGACTCTGACTCTGACTGAGTTATGAGACAGATTTCTGTAATCAGGCGCTAAGGGTTTTAAAGTAGCCTACCTACATTTCTACTACAGATGTTGATCACAGTATCTTCCTGAAGTTTTTAGATCACCTGTACACACCTGTCCCATTCACTTCCCCTCTGCTCCTCCTCACACTTTAAACCTCGGCAACAAAACCAAACGTTTTGTCATAACGTTAAAAAAGAAGCTGAAATTGTAACGACCAATGTCAAGTTAAAGAACAAGTAAAACTGTCCAATCAGGCGACCCGCTCACTGTGAAACCACGGCAACCACAGGGATGATGTGTTTGAGTTGACTGAATGATTGAAAGAAGAGAACAGACAGACACAGACTGCTAACCTGTCTCTGTTTGAAGATACAGCCTGCCCTGTTAGCAGTTAGCTCTGTTAGCTGTTAGCTGTTAGCTCTGTTAGCTCTGTTAGCTGTTAGCTGTTAGCTCTGTTAGCTGTAAGCTCTGTCAGTGTTTAGTTTTCCAGAGGACTGATGTGAACAGTCTCTGTCTCTGTGCCGGACTCTGACTCTGGAGACGACAGAGACAATGTGGGACTGTTCCTTTAACCGCCCTCCAGCGCCCCCTGGTGTAGAATCGGACGAAGTGCTTCAGGGTTGACCTTACAGGCTGTTGCACAGATGGATCTTTACAGTATTTACAGTCTCGGCAGGTTTTGGTTCAGATCGCCCACGAACTTCTTTGGAATTTCTTAAACAATAAATTCAAACTTCATTTCACTTCATCTCAACACAAATTAGATCAATTATTGCCTCAGTGTCGTCGTCACTGAGACACGGTTCAAACATCCCTCTGAACTGTAAAATAAAGACAATTCTTTTACACAGAAATACCAACTATAATATTGACTAGTGTGTAGATAATTACAGTACGTACAGCGCAGTAGGTCATGAAAATAAATAGGTTGGATTCATTCATGAAAAGATGAGAGTTCGTTTTTGGAGCCGACCTTCAGACTCTTCAGCTCCAGAACAAGGTTCATGTTTTTATCCGTCACCAGCAGGAACATGGACACGACCTCGGTGCAAATAGTGCATCTGTAAACATCAAACAAGTCTGATCATTTTTATAGTCTCATCAGTTTTTGATTGAAGTTGATGAATGAGGAGGAAGCATCAGGACTGTAAACTGACTTTGACCCAGAGGCTTCCTGTGGTTCAGCAGAGGAAACTGAGGAGAGCTGCACCGACAACACGTCACCTGCTTCCACACGTCCAGATACAAACCTCTTATTGTTCTACTCGAGGTTTCAAACAGGTACAGTAACATGTTTTCAGCTGATGCAGTGATTAATTAACACCATGTATATCACGTTGCATCCCAAAAGAATCGGTTAATCCACTGATTATCTTCTATAGATTTATTGTTTGTTAAATGTGAGGAGACAGGAAACAGCTCATTTTAATTTCCTACAGCCCACAGTGATCGCTCTTCTCATCCGACCAACACCTGGACTGCACACGTTCACAGTTCAGTAACTATGCGGCAAAGATTTTATTAAACTTAACTTAACCTGAAACCTTCGATTAGTCCTTTAGTCAGCTGACCTTTAATTACATGCTGCAGTTTATTTAATCTTACTGCCTGTTGCTCTTTTGTATATTTATTTATTCACATTTCACTTTCTACGTCAATGTTTTTGTCCAGTAGGTGTCGCTGTCTGCTAACTTTTTAAAGTCTTCAGTCTGAAAACAAAATATCTTCACTTTCTTCGAAACTTTCAACCACACCTCCTGATCTTCATCGTCCAGAGTTAAAACTAAACTGGTTTAAACACGGTGAAGGTGGCTGCAGCTGCTGGTGTTACTGAGCTGTAAAATAAATTTTTCATTTTTGCTTTTAGTTTTAGTTTTTAGCTGCAGGTTGACGATTTTGCTTTGCGGTCGTAGTCTAGTTTAGTTTGTGGTTGGTCCAGATCTGAGGACGTTGGAGGTGAGTCGGAGGCAACTGGGCAAATGAACTCGGTTCTAAACTTCAGTCAAAGTGAGATCTGATTTAAAGTGAAGTGATTTAAAAGAGGATTCAGACTCAGCTGAGTGGATCCTCTCTTCAGGAGTCTCAGGACCTGAACAGAAAAGACTTGGTGGTCTGGGTCTAGGTCTTGGTAAGACCAGAGGACATTGCTCGAGTTTGGTGATGCAGCATGGAGCTTGGCAAATGCAATGCAGTAAACGTCCGCAATAAAATCCTAGATTCAAACATGAACAGGTAGCTGGTCTAAAGAGGCTAAAACAGGTGTAACGTGACCCCACCTCTTAGATCAAGTTAGATAAGTTTTGATTGTCAATGATCTAGAAGATCTTCAGGATGTCCAGAGTACTTTGATTTAGATTTCCTTTCTTTTGGCTGCAGTTTCTTCTTTATTAAAACTAATTTTAACCTCAGAACCAGAGATTACTGTTTAAATTGAGGCTCAGGTTTAAATCTAGTTTAACTAAACTCTGACTGAATGCTTCTCTCAGTTTAATAAAATCCTTGTTGGTGCAGCCCTCTATAAAGACCAGGAAGTGTCACAGAGTTCGTCAGTGAGGTGCTGATCAGATGCAGAAGCTTCACAGTAACAAGTCTCTGCAGCTACCCATCATGCCTTGCTCTGGCGCCTCCTGTCATCAATCCCCATTGGACTCGATGACCTTCTCAGCAAGGATCTCCTGGAAGGTGGAGAGCTGTTTCATCTGCTCCGTCTGCATCGAGTGTCTCCTCATCAGCTTCTTCTTCATCTTGAAGTCCGGGCCCCGTTTGGGCGAGGCGGGGGCCACCGGAACCAGGATCTTGTGTCCAGAGTGGACTGGGGAGGTGGGTTTACCATTGGCCCGGATGTCGGGGATGGGTCTCTGGGGGTTGATGTTGAGTGGAGGCAGGAAGCCGGGTCTGGTGTGGGAAATGTGGTCCAGCAAGAGAGTTCCTGAGCCCCGGCGCTCCAGGAGCCCAGGCGGACGCCGGCGCATGGTCATAGGGGACACCGAGTTGGGGATGTTCTCAAGAGACTCTCTGGAGGAGCTTGTGACCAGGGACAGGGGCGAGGCGTTGTACCTCCTTCGCTCCACAGACACCCGACCAGAGTCTGGAGATCCAGGGATGGACTCTGGGCAGAGATGGGTGTCCGACTCGTAGTGCTCCATCCGGGTCAGTTTGGGGTGAGCCAGGGCACGGGCCGCAACTGCCCCAGGTCCTCCGGCATTCTCCTGGGACTCCGGGGCCGTGTTCCTGCGGTAAAGGATCTGGTGCTGTTGGACTTTGTCGGCCCAGGATCCAGAGAGGGCTGCGCAGTCCTCGGAGCAGGACCGGTCGATGAGTTTGGGGGAACAGGGGTCGTGGGTCTCGATGCTGTGTCGCCGTGACAGCAAAGGTCTGACCGGTTCTGTGATGGACAGGCCGTTGATCTCAGTGATCGTCCTGCTGAGATCACAGCCGCCCTCTTCCTCCAGACCTCCATCCACCCGATCCTGAGGAACCAGCACCGAGGGCGCCACCAGGCCCCAGGGCTCCGAGTTCAGCCTCTTCAGCAGCTTGCGAGGTGGCGGCCTCTTCTCACCTGGAGGTCGAGCTGAAGGTAAAGGTAAAGCTGAGGTGAGGGCGAAGCTGAAGATCCCCTCATCGCTCTTATCTCCTGCAGGCGAGGAGGTGCCGATCTCAACCTCAGAGGGAGACATGCAGGCTGGAGACAGCTTGTCCACGATGCCTGGGGAAGGGGGAGAGTTGAGGTACTGTTTGGTCTTCTTGGTGCCTGATGGAGATGTATCAGTGGTGATTATGATCACCTCCTTGCCTTTGGCCTTGCAGGCGTCCAGCAGGACCTGTAGGGTGTCGCGGTCGCCCTTGTTGATAGCGTGGACGAGCGCAGAGGAACCAGAGTAGTCCCTGAGACTGGGATCAGCTCCGTTCTCGAGCAGTAGTGACACCACCTCCTTCCCTGCCTGCTCGGCGCAGGCGTGCATCAGCGCCGTCCTCCCGCTCTTATCGGGGATGTTCGGGTCCGCCCCTTTCTCCAGCAGGTACCGAACCATCCTTTGCCGGGCCTGCGGGTCGTCGTAGTTCGCCAAGCAGGCAGCGGAAATGGGGGTCTCTCCGCGCTCGTTACCCTCATTGATGTAGGCGCCGCCCTCCAGCAGCAGGCGGGTCAACCTCAGCTTCCCCTGGAAGACGGCTTTGAGGAGGGCGTTCCCCTCAGTCTGCAGAGGTCCTCCATCTCCCATGATCCCTCGTCTCACCTCAGACCTCCTGATCACTGCAACCTAGCTTAACGCTGACCAGCCATCCTCC